>NW_021834902.1:0-37500 GCF_006345805.1 Octopus sinensis
GTAAGTTGAGGTACACGGGCCGCCTATGTGCCGTATATTCGGTGGTATTAGGGCATAAAATGTCTTAACGTTAACATGTTTGCCTATTGTTATGTGTCTCACATTTTGTTACCTGTGTGGATATATATCTACTAATTACGATTGTATTAATTATTCTTATCGCCGACAGATGGGCGATGCTGCTAATACTGTCTTAAGAAAAGGTACTTGCTGTGTCTGCGCGCACACGCACGTGGAGTCGTATCATGATATATATATATATATATATATAATTATATATATATATACACACTGAGAAATACTTTCGTTGTTCCTAATATTCATCTCTATATCTGTCATTCTCAGCATACACACATATATATAGACACGCATACATATATGTAGGGTAATTGTGAAAAGTGCTATAAATCGCGACACACAACAAAAACCTACGCGAACGAGAGAGAGAAATAAGTATATAGAGAGAGACAGACAGATAGGGAGAGAGAGAGAGACTGACATTGTCTAACGGTGCTGTGTCGCTGTGGTAGACCAGACAGATACAAACTTTTTCTAAAAACAAACTTTATAGTGTGTCTATAAGACAAGCGGTGACTATGGAAGGTAATATTCGAGTCCCACGTCGTTTAAAACGTTACTTCAGCTCCATGTGTCTGGTCAGTGTCTTCCTGATGGTGCTTGTGGGACCAGGGGCCATCATAACAGTCCTCGGTCAAACCATGTCCTTTTTTAATCTTACAAACTTGCTTGGGTCGTTCGGCAATTTGATCGAATCTTTGGCCGGTTTCGGCAAGGGTGGAAGTTGTACCTTTAAATGTCCCGATGGTAAGTAATTATGCCTCGTTTTTGGATGTGTGTGTCTAATTATATGTTTTGTTAATCATACTCTCTCAATGTGAGTTTGTTTATATTTATCTGTATGCATTGTGGATCTTCCATCTTTTATTCAGGCACAATGTATCTAGGATTACATTATCTAATGTATAGTACAGTAGTTATTACGAGCAATAGCTGTTGTTTAACCCAAGGTCAGACCTGATCCGGGCAGAGCTACAGTGAAACATGTCCCAGTCGTGACCATTCCATCTTTTATTCAGATATCGTATAGGCCTATCCAAGAGTACATTATTTAGTATAAAGTATAGTAATTTGTATAAATGGTTATAGTTAATGTTTTTAGCCCTAGGTCCGTACAACTATGTTCCAAGCACATTTCGTCTTTTATTCAGTAACAATGTATCTAGGACTACATCATGTCGAGTTATATCGAAGGAATGCCAAATGTTATTATTTAGCTTCAAGTCAGACTTTATTTGACACACATGTAGTCAAAGACATTCCAGCTGTGATCGTCTCGTTTTTAAATCGGACACAGTATATCTAGGACCACATTATCTAACGCATACTATCGTAGTAAATAGTGGTGGCTGATGTTTTTGTTTAGCCAAATCGGTCCTCATCCAGGGAGAGCTCCGATTAAAAGATGTTCCAGTAGTGACCATCCTATCTTTTATTCAGACGTTTGTGCCCCCCCCCCCCAAATTTCTAAGCGTAGTGTATCCCGTTTCGGAAGACATCTACCAATTTCAATTTTAGAAATTTCTTCGTTTTTCACCTAAACGAAACCACGTTTTACACATACCCTCCAGTTTGTTAACCACCTGAATAGCTACACGTCACTTTCACTTTTGGCACTTCAAACGTTTCCGATCCCGGATCATTTATCGGCTTCCAGAAATCCTGGAATATCGTACGATATGCTGTAGCTTGTATTGAGTACACAGACCAGCAATCATTCGATGTAACTCACAGAAATGTTACATGGCGATCATGCGATTCAAAACGACCTTGTTTTTGAAGTTAGTTAATTTGCATACGGTGTGTTAAAAATAGTTTTGTTAATTTTTAAGTGGATTAATGAAGATTAAACAGACTCTGCTTTACAAGTGTATTAATTTCTGCCTGTATCTGTTAAATAAAATCATGGTCGTCAGTTTTCTTCGTTTAATTTTAATCCCCCCAAAATTAAACTGTACAGCGGAGTTAAAGAATACGTACACTACCCGTTTTCGGTGTAACAAAAACCCTAACCCTACGTATTCTTTACTTTCGCCGCTTACCTCCACATGTGTCCCCACCGACTTTGTAGTCTGATAACTTTCAGAAAAATGGATATTTTTTAACGAAATTTTCTACAAAAATACCTCCGATTGTATAGATTCTGATTATGTCGGAATTTGTGTCCTCCCCCCAAAAGAATAAAAAAATCTCCGAATATGGAGCGAGGAGTTTCAGGAGATTCAAACAAGCCGCTTTTGTTTCCTCATAACATTCGGAAAAATGGGTAGGGCAGAATTAGTAACTGGGGCAAAATGAGTAACTTTTGATTTCTCGTTATTTTCTCCCTACCTGTTTGAAATCGTGGTTAATATTGATATTATTACCCGGAAACGAAATCGAAAAAAAAAAAAAAAATAGTGCAACGGGTGTAAAAAAAAAGTGGAGGAAACGAATATGAAAACAAAAATACGCGGAAAGCAACAGGGAAGGGAGATGACCTGGGAAAATTCACAAGATCCGAGTTTTACCCTCATAACTTTTAGGAAAATTGATATCGTTTAATGAAATTTTTATAAATACCTTTCAAACGGCATATATTACGATTATAACGAAATTTGTGGGTAAAATCTTTTTTCCGAAGGAAATTTTTGAAAATTTCACGAGATCCTTACCTTAGAAGAGTCAACACGTGTCTTTCTTCGTGGTAAGAATTTTTGCTGTTGTTACTGCTTTGTCGGACTATTTGTTGCATTACTTTTGGATTTCGAATGTGAAATTGTTGTTGAATATTGTTTTACCGAGGAATAATTTGTTAAAAAAAACAAAAACAAGTTGTTTAAAAATTATTGAACTATATTTGTTGGCCATTGTGGCAGTTTGTTATTTGTTGAACTGTGAATAGTCTTTTTAGACTATTTTTGTTCTCCCCCCCTAACGGGGGTGGGATTTTAACTTTGGATTGCTGTAACACAAATTAATTATTTTTGTCCTCTGCGAGAGGAAAACCTTTTTATAGGTTTCCCAGCTTTGTGGGAAACCAATTTCTCTTGAATTATATTTATTTCAACCATGTTGGTTGAAATCATTCGAGAAAAATGTGCTCTTGTAGAGAGCAATGTTGATGTTGGCAATTGCGCTAACACTGAAAAAGTTTTCAACAGTTGCCACAGTGGCAACCGAAAATATAGATATTTCGGGAGATATGTTAAAAGAATATTTCAAAAGGATGAAGGAGGTGATGTTGTGATATCACCCTCCTCCACTGTGTTAGAAACAGTGAAACTGACCGTAGTGTATAAAACCGTCTGCCCACAAGACAGAAGGTTTAAACACTTCGAAAAAGAAATAATTGAAAAGTGCCTGTCCCCGATATGGAAGGATATAGTGTATATCACGAAGGGACGGGCATATGGTTCTGTTGAGGTCCATTTCTCAAAGGAAGAGGTGGCCCGCGGGCATTCCGTGTGTCCCCTGAAGTCCAGAGAAGTGGTACTTCTACCAACTTATATGGGACGAAGAACATCCCGTGTAAAAATCAACGAAGTACCACCTGAAGTAGACCTGAAAGAAGTAGTGGCCGCCCTGCTGTTTAATAGGATGGACCAATAAAAATTTTACAAACAACAAGTCCCCCCCCCCCCCGAATTGGTTTGGGCAGAACATTACAGTATTAATTCAAGGAAAACAGGACATTCAGATCCTTCTGGAACAACCCCCTTGTAAGATGCGGCACCAACAGAAAACACTGTGTCGGAAAAAATTGTCACCCACCTCGCAGATGATGCCATGGGAGTATCAGAGGGCAAATTCATACCAGTGGGAAAGAAACGTTCTCGTAGACCTTCCCCACCCACATCCCCCACACAAAACAGAAAAAACGCACCACAGACAACAAAAAAGAAACCCTGCCCTACTGTCCCTGAAGAAAATCAAAACTTAATTTTAATAGAATATAACACAATAGACACGTACACTAATGACATCATTGTACAGCATAAAAAGACTATATTGTACCCCCAACTCAAAGAATGAAAGAACAGATGTGCAATGATAGAAGAATCCCTATACCGGGAATTAAGGAACAGACACCTTATGGAAAATTGTGGACTTGCCAAACTATGTGAAGAGAGAAGAGAAGGAGGGGGCAGATCCACGTGTGGTGAGGTCAGCCTCAAAATCTCCAAAGAAATGTAAATAGAACTTTTACTTTTTGTAACGGTGTCTCTTAACCTTGGTTGTTTAAATGTGTGTGGTCTGTGTTCAAAGTGGAAGCAGGCTTGTTTCCTAGACGACCTCAGATCACATGATATACATGTGTGATGGTTGCTACAGAGAGCAGGCCGGACAGTCTACAAACCTTCTCGCCTCTCCTGAATGGCTACGAGAAAATCATGTCTCCTGGCCAGACCGGGGGGCAAGGGGGTGTAATGGTACTGATCCGTAAAGGCTTGGCTCTACAGACAAGTACAGTCTGAAGGTGGGCTGGTCGTCCTTGATGTGACATACAGCAGTAAGGCCTTCAGGTTGATCGGACTCTATGCACCTTGTGCTAGAGGTTTCCAAATTGATTTTTATCGACACCTAGAGGGCTTTCTCGTGACGTCAAAGACATTAGTGGTATTAGGGGATTTTAATGCTATTGTTGACGTACACATCGATAATGTTGGCTCGATCCATTGGAAAGTAAACTCACATCTCGTGGATCTGCTTAAGCAGTTTCAGCTGGCAGATCATTACAAACTTGACCATCCGAACGTCCCAGAGTGGACCTGGATGAGTGGCAACGGAAGGTTCAAGTCTTATCTAGATAAGAAAGTGATAAAAACTAGAGATAAGTCTAGTTTTAGTTGTCCACAGCTTGTCCAGGATGGTCAAGTGTAGACTGGACATAGGTAGCACACTTAAGATAGGATCCGGCTACTGGAAACTGAACAAGTCTATTTTGACTTGTGAGGCATACTGTAGTCGGATTAAGGAGTTAGTGCAGAGGGCGTTAACCAGAGCCATGGTTAATAACAGGTGGTGGTTTGCCCTCAAAAGAGCCATTGGATTCGAGTCCTTTAGGTTTAGTAAGCAACTAAGACTAGACAGGGCTAGAATAGAAGGGCAATTAGAGGAAGCGTTGAGGTTGGGCTCTGCATTGTACATTTTGGTGGTGAGAACAGCATTAGACTGTCACCTCAAAACCAAACATGAGGGGTGTAGAAATCGGGCTACAGCGCGAGTATTGGGCCATGAGGGAATTAATGTTGCAGGATGGGCCCGTACGATAGAAACCCAGCATGGCAACGATGTTACAATAAGGTCTCTAGCTGACGAAAATGGATGCATGATCAACTTCGCTGAGTTGTTCGGGAGGTGCGGGACGCTGGATCATGGTGAGGCCCTTAAGGACTTCCTGTCTGGTGGCTCGCGTCTCTCGGCATGAGAGGCTGAGTGCTGTGAGGGGCCAATCACAGCTGAGGAAGTAATCAAGGTGTTGGGCGAGTGCCCCGGGGAGAAGTTGCCGGGTCTCAATGGTCTGCCCTATGAGTTTTACAAAAGTATGCCAGACTTGTTCGGGCACCTGCTGGCTAGCGTCTTCGCCAATTGGCAGCAGAATGGAAGAATTCCCAAGTCTGCAAGCCGGGGGATGGTGGCGTTGATCAGGAAGGACCTGAACAAGGGGGACGAGATAGGGAACTTCAGGCCCATAACTCTGCTGAACACAAGATTTTGGCCAAGGTGCTAGCGAAAAGGTTGGCGCAGGTCATGGAGAAACTTGTCAGGGAAGCGCAAATATGCGCTATCCCGTGCAGGACAATCTCCACCTTATATGCTACTCCTTAGAGAAGCTAAAGGGTGGGCTAGGGATGCCTTAGCTAAAGATGCGAAAATTCGTGTTGAGGTTGAGGCACCTCTGGCTTTACTTGGATGGAGAGCAGGTGTGGTCACCGCATGTTCGATTCTACCTTCCCTAGTTAACATCCTTAATGGACACCGGTGCATGGATCAAGCGGAGACCTAGACTGGGGGAATGGCACTTGGAGTGTCGACAGGCACTCGAGCTACTCTCTCAGGCGGGCAATGCCAGCAACAGGAGTTCCACCGCAGATTTCTATAGCGGGTTAGTGGAATTTATGTCAGAAGACACCTTGGAGGAGACACTGGGTTACGATGAAAATCAGTTGGTCAACCTGTTCAGAACGTTCGGGCCGAGGTATCTGGATAATTACCAGAAATCCCTGGCCTGGCAGTGTTTCTGTGCGGCGTTACCTGTTCGCGACAAGCTTTCAAGGCATGTAAGTGCCATCTCGCCGACATGTCCACGATGTGAGCAGGATAGGGAAACCGTCTTGCACGCATTCGTGGAGTGCAAAGAGTTATCATGACTGATTGCTTTTGCCGAACAACTGTTGTCAGTGAGTAGAAGAGTACAGCTATCAGCGGAGTCTATCATTGAGATTGTGCCACCTCCTTTCCTCAGTAGGGAAAGGAAGGCTTGTTTTTCCTGCGTAGTAGCCATACTGAAAGAAACAGTATGGAAGACGCATACGAAAGGTATAGTGACAGGTACCTTTGTATCCGGCCAGGGGTTGGTTAACTTTTTTAGTTACCACCTCGGTAGTGAGATCAGGTTGGAGAAGAGGTGTCTGTCATGAGATACGTTTATGAATAGATGGAAGCTTGTGGCTTGCAAGCTGGGTATGTTTGGCACCAGGTAAGTGTGGCCGGATCAAGAAGTAAAGGTTCTACCCAGATGGTTGGGTAGACTACTATGTAATATTAAATTTATATACTTTATATTGTAAATACTAAAACATTTTAAACTACTTCACCCTATATGTTTGTCTGTCCTTGTATGTCCCCTCTATGTAATGCCTTTATGGCGAATTTTCATGAAATAAAGTAGCTTGCTTACCAACCACATGGTTCCGGGTTTAGTCCCACTGCGTGGCACCTTGGGCAAGTGTCTTCTACTATAACCCCGGGCCGACCAAAGCCTTGTGAGTGGATTTGGTAGGCAGAAACTGAAAGAAGCCTGCTGTATATATGTATGTGTGTGTATATGTTTGTGTGTCTTTGTTTGTCCCCCTCAACATCGCTTGACAACTGATGCTGGTTTGTTTACGTCTCCGTAACTTAGTGGTTCAGCTTACAAAGAATAAGTCCTGGGGTCGATTTGCTCGACTAAAGGTGGTGCTCCAGCATGGCTGCAGTCAAATGACTGAAACAAGTAAAAGAGTAAAGAGTATATACCTTTCTAACGACATGCATTATGGATGCCTAATGTGCCGTAAACCCCTTATTTTTGTTTGGTTCATTAGGCATCCGTAATGCATACCATTTGAAAGGTACATATGTACAATTTCATTAAAAGATAGCCAAATTTGTCTTTTTATATGCTCAAAAAGAACAGAGATAATTTTCTGAAATAGTGATCAGATTATGTTATAAGGCTTTTGATGCATTTAGGAAAGGTCATTTGCTTAGCTGATATATTTTTGTAAGGGGGACAACGTTTACTTGTTTCAGTCATTTGACTGTGGCCATGCTGGAGCACTGCCTTTAGTTGAGCAAATGACCCCAAGACTTATTCTTTGTAAGCCTAGTACTTATTCTGTTGGCCTCTTTTGCCGAACCGGTAAGTTACGGGAACGTAAACACACCAGCATCGGTTGTCAAGCGATGTTGGGGGACAAACACAGATACACAAACACACATATACATATATATGATGGGCTTCTTTTCAGTTTCCATCTACCAAATCCACTCACAAGGCTTTGGTCAGCCCGAGGCTATAGTAGAAGATACTTGCCCAAGGTGTCACACAGTGGGACTGAACCCGGAACCATGTGGTTAGTAAGCAGGCTACTTACGACACAGCCACTCCTCCGGTAGTGAACATTTGTAAAAATTATATTTTGTCTCAAGTCAAAAGTGCAGTAACCACACTTCATTTTGCCCCCCCCCCCTGCCCCACCATTTGTTAATGAAATTTTCTACAAATATCATTCAGTGTAACTTACGATTATATTGGAATTTGATACAAAAAAGAAAAATTAATAAGGACACACACACATCACAACTTTATCTGAAATTTCAAGTTTCATTTTGTAGATACATGTGATGTGTCTCAGTAGATATATTCTTTACTCTTTTACTTGTTTCAGTCATTTGACTGTGGCCATGTTGGAGCACCACCTTTAGTCGAGCAAATTGACCCCAGGACTTATTCTTTGTAAGCCTAGTACTTATTCTATTGGTCTTTTTTTGCCGAACCACTAAGTTACGGGGACATAAACACACCAGCATCGGTTGTCAAGCGATGTGGGGGGACAAACACAGACACACAATCATACACACATGCACACACACACACACATATATATATATATATATATATATATATATATATATATATATATATATATATATATATATATATACGTATATACGGCAGGCTTCTTTTCAGCTTCCATCTACCAAATCCACTCACAAGGCTTTGGTCGGCCCGAGGATATAGTAGAAGACACTTGCCCAAGGTGTCACGCAGTGGGACTGAACCAGGAACCATATGGTTGGCAAGCAAGCTACTTACCACACAGCCACTCCTGTGCCTATAGTGCCTATAGTCCATCAATTTATTTTTTCATATCACATTCTGATATAATCACAGTGTATATACACTGGAGGGCACTTATTTTTAATTTTTAATTTAACAAATTTATACCAAACTAGCACTATGACCCAGCAACGCCGGGTCATAATGCTAGTATATATATATATTTATATATATGTGTGTGTGTGTGTGTGTCTGTGTTTGTCACCCCCCCCCCAACATCACTTGACAACCAATGTTGGTGTGTTTACATCCCTGTAACTTAGTGGTTCTGCAAAAGAGACCGATAGAATAAGTACTAGGCTTCCAAAGAATAAGTCCTGGGGTCAATTTACTCAACTAAAGGTGGTGCTCCAGCATGGCCACAGTCAAATGACTGAAACAAGTAAAAAAGCATATATGCATTAACAGTTTGTTGCCCTCCTGTAATATCTAAAAAACCTGATAGCTAATATTAGTAACAGAGTGTCTAACTTCTCTTCCCCTAAAGAAATTTTCGAGAAAGGCGCCCCCTGTTATAACAATGCCTTAGCCAATAGTAGCTTCAAAGATAGATTAATATATAATCCCTCTAACAGTAATTAGAATAATAATAATAGACCTAGTAGCATCAAAGATAAAGTTATAAATAACCCCGCTAATATTAATCATCATCATCATCATAATAGTAGACCTAAAAATAGGTGAAGGAAAATTATTTAGTTCCCCTCTCCCTTTTGCTTTAATATTAAAACTAACATTAGTTCTCCTAGACAAACACTTTCCAGCAACTCACAGACTCAGGAAAATATTTAATAGGCATACTGGGAAATTACCATATAGCTGCTCTCCCAGTATGAAGAGTATCATTACATTTGGTCAATACCAAGAGCTTAAATCCAGCTGTAACAGCTGCAACCCAGGATCCTGTCCAATTGTCCAACAATGTATTCTTTTATTTGTGTCAGTCATTTGACTGTGGCCATGCTGGAGCACTGCCTTTAGTTGAACAAATTGACCCCAGGACTTATTCTTTGTAAGCCTAGTACTTATTCTATCGGTCTCTCTTGCCGAACCACTAAGTGATAGGGGCGTAAACATACGAGCATCGATTATCACAGACACACAAATATATACATACTCACACACACACACACATATATGCATATATATGTCGGGCTCCTTTTAGTTTCCATCTACCAAATCCACTCACAAGGCTTTGGTTGGCCTGAGGCTATAGTAGAAGACACTTGCCTAAGATGCCATGTAGTGGGACTGAACCTGAAACCATGTGGTTGGTAAGCAAGCTACTTACCATACAGCCACTCAAAGTGCGTGTATGATTAAATCTGTCATATATGAGGCGGAAGTTACAGCAACTTTAGATGATAACACAACCAATAAGAAGAGCTATGTTGGGTTATGTGAAAGAAACTTCAAAAATTGCCATGCTAACCACACATTTTCCCTTCCGGCTTGCCACATATGGGGTTTGAAGTCTAACATCACATATGATAAAGTGGAAAATAATTGAAAAATCAACACCATATGTCAACGGATCAAAAACGGATGTGTAGCTGAAAGAACTCAGATCCTTTTCAGATCTAAGAATTGGCTAAGTTTCTGTTAGCAAACTGGAAAGTACCACCCTCTTCAAATTGAACAGCTATACTGTCGATTCTAGGCCACTATCTCCTGACCCTTATATTTTACAGTCAAAGGGGACATAGCTCTAATTCTTTCCCACCCCTTTTGCTTCTCCTGTTTTCTTTTTCATTTTCTGGTTTTTCAACCTTCCACTTTTTATGTTTACTTTTGTCTCTCCTTTTTTCCTTTCATCCTATTTTTAGCTTGTTATGCTATGTGGGCATTACCTGAAGATTGCAATAAAGCACCAGAGGTGTTAAAAATACTGTTTAGGATGCTTTCATGGCATGAAACTAATAGTACAACATAAAAATATATATTGTTTTACACACACACACATGTATATACACTCCAAACTAACTTTCTGTTTATTGTGTATATAACTAAAGTATCTCCTCTCGTATTGCAGGAAGTAAACCACGACCCAATCCTGTCCATGCTTCCACTACTGATGGTTGTGGTGCATTTGGTTTTCAGGTTAGTGCCAACATATAAACCTGTTTTACCCTCATACACACATGCACACGCACACTAGTGCACACACACACAACTATACATTCACACATGTACATGTATCTGTATTCAGTTTGTAACTTGAATTAAAATAAGATAAAACAGGCAGGGTTAGTAACTGGAAGAGCATCCAGCAGTAAAATGATGCCTCAGTGTAATATATTCACGTAACTCATGCTAACATGGGAAATGATCATGAAAATGAATGACAGACTCTTATGTATGTGTATATACATACACATATACATACACTCGGCAAGCTGGCAGAAACGTTTGCATGCCTGGCGAAATGCTCAGCGGTATTTCGTCTGCCGCTACGTTCTGAGTTCAAATTCCGCCGAGGTTGACTTTGCCTTTCATCCTTTCAAGGTCGATAAATTAAGTACCAGTTACGCACTGGGGTCGATATAATCGACTTAATCCATTTGTCTCTCCTTATTTGTCCCCTCTATGTTTAGCCCCTTGTGGGTAATAAAGAAACACATATATATATATATATATATATATACACACACATACATATATATATACTTCTTCTGTTGGTCGCTTTTGCCAAATTGCTAAGTTACAGTTACATAAACACACTAACACAGGTTGCCAAGTGGTGGTGGGGGATGAACATAGAGACAAAGATACACACACATGCACACACATGATGAGCTTCTTTCAGTTTCTGGCTACCAAATCCCCTCACAATGCTTTGGTTGGCCCAAAGCTATAGTAGAAGACACGTGCCTTCAGTGGAACTGAAGTGGAGCCATGTGGTTGGGAAAGAAACTTCTTCCCACACAGCCATGCCTGTACCTATAAATATATATATATATAAGGCTTTACTCCCACACATGCCAGCTTAATTTAATTCGTCCTTAGTCGAAAGACACCTGTTGTTATATCCTGTTAATTTTCATTTGTATTTGTGTAACATTTCTCTGTTTTTTTCCATCTTTGTTTTCGTATACATTTGCTTCTTTCTTCCAAGGAATCTAATACTCTTAGCTTATTTTTTCCTTGGGACTGGCCAGATCAATCTTGAGTAGAACCAGCCGAAATTACAAAGATAATCTGGAACTCAATTGAGGATAGAAAATTCCGAATGACCCGTCCTTGTTTTCCTTGTTTCGTCTGTCTGGATGTTTTGTTGTCCCTTTTTTGTATCACCTAACTGTCTGGATGTTTTGTGTTCTTGTCCAATTTTTGTATATATTGGGGAGAATTCACAAAAAACGAAAGGTGGTGTAGATAACAAACAGATGTATTAGTATAACGCTTGGGAAGTGAAAAAGTATTTAATGTTTCGAGCCTACGCTTTTCCACAGAAAGGAACATAAAAAGAAACAAGGAGGGAAAATAAAGAATGTGTATGCATGTACAGTTAGATGTATGTCTACTACTGAATGAGTAGTAGTTGTAAATGTTGATCATCATTTTCCAGTCAGCTTCCAGTATGGTGGTTAGTCTACCACTGAACCTAGTAATGTTACTAATTATGATATACAAACCATACATAGTAGAAAATTAAGATAAATGCCTGTATAAATATTTAGTTCCTGTGTAAGCACAGGCTGTATTGTAAGAAATTTGCTTCTGGGCACCTTGGGCAATTCTGTTATAGCCATGTGAGTGAATTTGCTAGATGGAAACTGAAAGAAGCATGTCACACACACACACACACACAAACACACACATATACATACATAGGTGCAAGCATGTTTGTGTGGAAAGAAGCTTGATTATGAACCACATGGTTCTGGGTTCATCCCTACTGCATGGTATCTTGGGCAAGTGTCTTCTACTATAGCCTTGGGTTGACCAAAAGCCTTGTGAGTGAAACTGAAAGAAGCCCGTTGTGTGTTTATGTCCCTGTAACTTAGCAGTTCAGCAAAAGACCACCAATAGAATAAGTACTAGGTTTAGAAACCATAGCAAATCAGACCTCACTGGTGCTGGTGCCATTCAAAAAACACCCAGTCCCAGTCTGTAAAGAGGATGGCATTAGGAAAAGCATCTAGCCTGAACAGACATTGGAGCTTGGTGCAGTGCTCTGGCTTACCAGCTGCTGTCAAAACTGTCCAACCCATGCCATCTTGGAAGACAGATGTTAAACAACGACGACAATGTGTGAGTCCCTTGACTGACTACACACTGAAGAAATCATAGATATATTGGTAGATGGAGGTGTGTGTTTCTGTGACTACATTTGTGGCTGAGCATGTGTTTGTGTCTTCCTTGTCCTGACATTGCAATATGTGTCACTGTTTGAAGCGGTGAGATGGCAGAATCATTAGCACATCCAACAAAATGCTTAGAGGCATTTGTATGCCTTTATGTTCTAAATTCAAATCAGCCAAGGTTGACTTTGCCATTCATCCTTTCAGGATTGAAAAAAATAAGTACCAGTTGAACACTGGTGTTGATTTAATTAGCTAAGACCATGCCCCCCACTCAAACCTGCTGGCCTTGTGCCAAAATATGAAACCAGTATATGTCACTGTCGTACAGATAGTGTCATTCCTTTCCAATCTTCCACAAAAACATGTCCAGTGATAGGGAATGATTACCTTATTTGGAAACAGGCAAGGTTTGGGGAAAGGAAGAAAATCCAGTCATAGAAAATCTGCCTCAACAAAGGTAGCTCTATTTCAATAGAATTATGATAACTGGCTGGATGCCCTTCCTAACACTTGACTACTCTGCAGGGTGGGATGAATGCTTTTTATGTGGCACCAGCACAGGCGAGGTCAGTTTTGGCATGGTTTTTACAGCTGGATGCTCTTCCAAATGCCAACCACTTTGCAGTGTGGATTGGATGCTTTTTACATGGCACCAGCAGTGGCAGAGTTTCCAAGTAACTTGCAAGACAAAGATCCTTTGAGAGGAGGGGGAGAATTGGAGGAGGTTATCTTGTGTCAGATGATGAAAGGTTATAGTGAGACAGAGAGATAGAAACAGGTGTCTTGGTTTAGAGGAGGTACATGGTTACCCAGCAGCCAGATAGAGAGAAAGAGAGAGAGAGAGAGAGTGGGAGACAGCAAGAGTACAAGAGAGAGCAAGAGAGAGATGATGGCAAAGTGCCAGGTTATACTTGCAAGGAATGGGGATCAGAACATAGAAAGGATGGTAAAGTAAGGAAGTGCGAGGTAAATGGTGGCAAGTGCCAGGGCATACTCTTAAGGTATGGGGGTCATAATATACATGGCAGGAAGATACAAGTAGGGAGTGGGGGTGGGAAATTCAGTGACTGGTGAGAACCTGGGTATATAGAGGGGGTGGGGAAAGCAATGATACAATGAACAGGGTAGTGAAGACAGGATGGGAAAGTGGGAGATAATCATAATGTATATCAAGAGAAAATATTCAGGAAGAGAAGAGATGGGGGGGGGAGGAGATGTAGTTTGATTTGTTGGGGTAGGCTATGTGAAAAGTTTATTGTTATGTGTGAGTGGAACACAAGGCTTCTAGAACTCATTACCAGCCTCATGGTTCCGGGTTCAGTCCCACTGTGTGGCACCTTGGGCAAGTGTCTTCTACTGTAGCCTTGGGCCAACCAAAGCCTTGTGAATGGATTTGGTTGACAAAAACCGAAAGAAGCCCGTCGTATATATCTATACGTATATATATGTGTGTGTGTTTGCAAGTTTGAAGTTCGATTTTAAGAGTTATTTTTTCAAAGCTATAATGGAAGTGACAAAGGAGCATATTTGGCATATTTTGCATTATGAGTTCAATAAAGGCAACAATGCAACAGAAAGTGTGAGGAATACTAATGCAGTATATGGGGATCGGACAATAAGCCTAAGCCAGTGTCAATAGTGGTTCCAGAAATTCTGAGTCGGAAACTACAGCCTAGAATATGAGCCACGTCCTGGAAGATCTGTAGAGCTTGACAAGTATGTCCTGCAAACCTTGGTGGAACAACATGCTATCGTAATTGTTGAGGAACTAGCGGAGAACCCTGGATTTGGTCATTCAACCATTCATCGACACTTGCATATCATTGGAAAATTACCATTTTTGGTTTCAAGACGAAAGGTGTTCTATCAGGATAATGCTCAGTCACATACAGCGAGGATGACATTCCAAATGAAGGAGCAGTTTGAATGGGAAATGATGCTCCACTCTCCATATTCACCAGACATTGCCCCATCTAATTATCATTTATTCTGCTGTCTTCAAAATCATTTGGACAGAAAAAATATGAATTCTGTAGACGAGGTCAGAACAGTACTGGAGGAGTATTTTTCATCATAGACAAGTGAATTTTAAATGAGGAGCCTTGCAAGTCTAGTAGATAGATGGAAGAGCATTGTAGAATATGAAGGAGAGCTTAAAAAAGAACTTTGTTTATCTTAATTTTGAAAAATAAAAGAAGTATAAAATAACCACATTATTTATGGGATGACCCAATATATTTATATATATGTTTATATTTATATGTTTACCATCATGTGTTTCAGATCCATTCACAGCTCTTCCCTGCTGTCACCACATGCTGTGAGACACATGACTTCTGCTATGATATGTGTAACAGCAACAAGAGTGTCTGTGACTCAGAGTTCCAAGACTGCCTCAAGATGATATGTAAAAACATACACAAAGCCACAGGTGGTACAGAGTTATATGAAGGTAGGTCTAAAAGGCCAAGAAACAGTGGTCTTGTTTTCTATTATAATTCCTTTTACATCAAGTAAAATGTTTTATAGGAATATTAAGTCTACCTTAGTATTTCACTGCTACTTTATCTTATCAATTCCACAGTGATGAAAGGTAAAGTTAGTGTAGTCTTCTGTTATAATACCAATCACATCTCAAATGTTTTATAAGAATATAACGTCTACCCCAGTATTTCACTGTTACTCTATTTTATCAAACCCCAGAACGATGAAAGGTAAAGTTAATGTTAGTCTTCTGTTATAATTCCATTGACATCTAGGATGTTTTATAGGAATGTTACATCTTCCCCATGTGAATGAAATGGAAAGTTAGTCTTCTGTTGTAAAACCATTCACGTGTAGGAATATTAAATCTACCCCAGTATTTCACTGCCATGCCAGAAGGATGGAGGTTAAAGTTGGCCTTAATCTTCTATTATGATTCCATTCATGTCCATTCATTGATAGGTGTATTTTATTGCTATTTTATTTTATAAACCCCCAGGTACATGAAAAGTAAAGTTAGTCTTAGTCTTCTATTATAATTCCATTCATATCTAAGATGTTTTATAGAAATGATAAATCTATCCCAGTATTTCATTCCTACTTTTATTTTATCAACTCCAGAAGGGTGACACATAAGGTTACAGCCATCATTGTAATTTAAACTCAGAATGTAAAAAGTTATAATGAAACATCACAGATGTATTACTTATCATCGTTTAACGTCCATTTTTCATGCTGGCATGGGTTAGATGGTTTGACTGGGGGACTGGCAAGCCAGTAGGCTGTGCCAGGCTCCAATCTGGCAATGTTTCTACAGCTGGATGCCCTTCCTAACACCAACCTTTCTGAGAGTGTAGTGGGTGCTTTTTACATGCCACTGGCACAAGAGCCAATCAGGCAGCACTGGCATTGACCACGTTCAGATAGTGCTTTTTATGTGCCACCGGCACAGGAGTAAAGTCGGTGGGGACTGGCATCAACCACATTCAGATGAGTTTTTTTTTTACGTGCCACCGGCATGGGGAGCCAGTCAGGAGGCACTGCTCATTATGTACCACCGGCATGGGTGCCAGTCATGCGGCACTGGCATTGGCCACAACTACAATTTCCGTTTTGATTTCAAAAAGCAAACGACAAAAGCAAATGATAACCTTATGGAAATGACAAAAGACTGAGATATTTAGTGCCTTGCTGTACTGAAGAAGACCCATCCTCCATAGCAGAAGTGCTAGTGCCACTCGTCCTGGTGAAGAGGATTGACCTGCAAGAGCCCTGTGCCAATGCCATGTAAAAAGTATTCATGCTTCTGCCATGTAAAAAAGTACCAGTACAGGAGTCATGTAAAAGGACCCAGCACACTCTGTAAATTGGTTGGCATTTGGAAGGGCATCCAGTTGTAGAAACCAAGCCAAATCAGACTGGAGTCTGGTGCAGCTGTCTGGCTTGCCAGCTCTGGTCAAACCATCCAACCCATGCCAGCATGGAAAATAGACACCAAAAGATGACGACGACGACAATGATAACACACACACACGTGGCACTTCTTCAGTTGCAATGATGTGGTTTCCAGTTGATCCGATCAATGGAACAACCTACTTGTGGAATTAGCATGCATATGGCCGAGTACTCCACAGACATGCATAACCTTAACCTAGTTCTCAGGGAGATTCAGTGTGACACAGAATGTGACAAAGCTGGCCCTTTGAATTATAGGTACAATTCATTTTTGCAAGCAGAGTTGACTGGAGCAATGTGAAATAAAGTGTCACATGTTGCTGGGTATTGAACTCATGATCTTGCAATTGTGAGCTGAATACCTTAACCACTAAGCCACGTACCTTCATACACACATATATAAAACATGGAGAAATGGACATAACTGATGAGGAGACATGTATGTTGTTGTTTAGCCCTAGTCCTGATCTAGCAGACCTTTGCCAGATAGGTTCCAGCTGTCACTTCCATTATGTACCAGTTACGCACTGGAGTTGATGTAATTGACTTAATCCTTTTGTCTGTCCCCTCTATGTTTAGCCCCTTGTGGGTAATAAAGAAATAGGAAACTGAAAGAAGCCCATCATATATATGTACGTGTGTGGTTGTGTACTGTAGACTGTTTGTCGTTAGATGGCATGCAAGGGTTCTGCAATTTCTTGCTGAACAACCACACATATTTGTTTATAATGATCAAATGTTTATAATCCCATAAGGTCACTCCCTCCATCAAATCGATAAGTGCATAACATGCCACATGTCAGATGACAAAATGATCACGCAGCAACATGAGCTGATGTGTTCTGGTCAAAGACACAGCACAGGCAGTTGAACCAGCAATCTTGTAATCATGAGTACAACACCCTAACCACTAAACCATGCATCTTTACTTGTGTGTGTGTCTGTGATTATACCCCCCCCCCCCACCGCCTAACAACTAGTGTTGATGTGTTTATATCCCTGTAACTTGGCAGTTCAGCACAAGAAACTGATAAAATAAGTACTAGCCATTAAAAAAAAAATAAGTACAAGGGTTGATTCATTCAACTAGCACTTCTTTAAGGTGGTTTCCCAGCATGGCCCCAATCAAATGACAAACAAATAAAAGAGTAAAAGATATACACATACATCATACAAAGTATAACGAAGGGTTTAATTAATTTCATAAATTCCAATGTAACTACTATGTGAAATAACTGTTACTAAACGAAAGAAGCCACATTTGCATGGCCTTTAGTTATCTCCCCTGACGCTTAAACGGTTTTGTATGGTTTCATGACTTGATCAACAAGCTGTCAGTAAAGTATCCTGTAAAGATTTCCCCCTATTTATTCAATCTGTTCAAATGGCTGAAAATTACAGCCAAACTCCTGCAAAATACACCCTGCTATCTTACAAAATGGATGGAAAGAGTAGAACTATTTCTTTATTACCCACAAGGCGCTAAACATAGAGGGGACAAACAAGGACAGACAAAAGGATTAAGTCAATTACATCAACTCCAGTGCGTAACTGGTACATAATCTACTGACCCCAAAATGATGAAAGGCAAAGTCGACCTCGGTGGAATTTGAACTCAGAATGTAACGGCAGACAAAATACCGTTAAGCATTTTGTCTGGTGCACTAACGTTTCTGCCAGCTCGCCACTTTCTTTCAGTTTCCGTCTACCAAATCCACTTACAAGTCATAAGGTTATAGTAGAAGACACATGGTCGAAGGTGCCACATGGTGGGACTAAACCCGAAACCATGTGGTTAGAAAGCAAGATTCATACCACACAGGCATGCCTGTGTCTAATATAGTGGTTACATATGAATTTATGAAACTGGTTTCAAATTTTGGCACAAGGCCAGAAAGTTTGGGGGAAGAGGTAAGTTGATTACTTCGATCTCCTGCTGCTCAACTGGTACTTATTTTATTGACCCTGAAAGGATGAAAGGCTAAGTCGACCTCGGTGGAATTTGAACTCAAAATGATGAAAAGCCTCTAAACATTTTACCTGGTGGGCTAATTATTTTGTAAGTTTGCCACCTTAATAATAATAATAATAATAATAATAATAATAATAATAATAATGGTTTCAAATTTTGTCACATTGCCAGTAATTTCAAAGAAGTGGGTAAGTCGATTACATTGACCCCAGTACTCAACTGGTACTTATTTTCTTGACCCTGAAAGGATGAAAGGCAAAATTGACAGCAGAAATTGAACTCAGAATGTAAAGATTGACAAAATGCTACTTAGCATTTTGCCCAGTGTGGTAACAATTCTAACAGCTTGCAGTTTGGCAAAAAGAGACTGATTGAATTGGTACCAGGCTTAAAAAAAAAAAAAGGTACTGGTGTTGATTTGTTTGACCAAACTCTTCAAGTCAGTGTTTCAGCATGGCTGCAGTCCAATAACTCAAACAAGCAATTTGTGTGTGTGTGTGTGTGTGTGTGCACATACAGGGTGTGTAAGATATTTGAGGAAATATCTTTTTTTGGGTCATTGCTGCATGTTTTGCTAACTTTGTAAAATCTTTGTTTCAGAAAATAATAATGGCAGACCCTCAGCTTACTCAAGAAATGGAGAGGCATGCTGTTATTGTGGTTGTAAAGGTTGAGCATAGTGATTTAGAAATATCTCGATTTTTAAAAGCTGTCAGATCTCTTTTGTCTACAAAGTTTGTAAGGAGCCAAAGACTGAAGATGGAAGCATATCACCAGTATCAAAGCATAAAAATCATTCTAAATGCTCTGAAATCATTAGAACACCTGAATTTATCCAGCAAGTTCAACGGACCATTGATTACAATCCCAGAAAATCCATGAGGTCAATTGCAAAAGATCTCCATGTGTCAGAAGGAACAGTCAGAAATGTTGTCCACAAAGACATCACAAAGACATAAGTCTTATATGATGAGGAAAGGTCAATTTGTCAGATCTAAAAGGCTCTTAAACTGAAAAATCCAGTGTTTGCTGAATTTCTCTAGAGAACATTCTTTTCTTTGTGGTTAGATCATAGATGATCTTCTAGCATATTGGATGTCCACTTAGTGGTCATCCCTTATTATACGTGTATAGATATATATAGAATTAAATTAGAGATAAAACCAGTATTAAATCCTAAATCTAATTTTTCCTTGTAAGTTTGGATATTATTGTTATTATTATTGTTATTATATATATATATATATATATATATATATATATATATATATATATATATATGCTATGGTTTTATCTGCAACTGTATGCTGCAGCAACTGAAACAATTGCAATATGAAAGACACACAGGAATTCAAAAACACACAAAAACTTAAGTTTTGACACCAAATATTTAAATGTTTAAGTGAAGTTAAAAGTCTTTGTGTGTTTTTGATTGGTTAATGCAGTGGTTCTTAACTGGGGTCTGTATAAGATTTTGTTGTTCAATGCACAAAATATTTAAAAACTAGTCTGGGAACCTTTTGATACCACCTTGTATCTCTACTCTGACAATACAACTACTCTCTGCCCCTCTTTCTCTCTGTCTCTCTCTCTTGCCTATCTCTTTTTATCTACCTTTCTTTAACTTCACCACCTAAACATTACTCTCTGCTAAATATTGTATCCTAAACATATCTCTTTCTTTTTACCTTTCTCTCGCCACCCTACCGCACATCATTAACACTTCTCTCTCCTCTCTCTCATCTTTCTCTCTTGATCTTTCCCTCTCCCTTCAACTAACCACATAACACATTTGGCCTCAGTGTATTTTTCTTTTGTGCTGACACTCCTCCCCTCTCTTTTTCTCTCTCTCTCTCTCATTCCATCTCTCACTCATTCCACTTCGACCTCTCTAAATAATGGACAAACGAACAAGCAGATTATTATATAGATTTTAATACAATTCCTAATAATATTTAATTATAAAAATACAGTGAGATTTTTTTTTTATATACATTAAATGGTTATGGAGATCCAGAAGAGTAAAGTAGAAATAAAAGGGGTCTATAGGCAAAAAATGGTTGAGAACCACTGTAATCATCATCACCATCATCATCATTTAACGTCCGCTTTCCATGCTAGCATGGGTTGGACGATTTGACTGAGGACTGGCAAGTCAGAAAGCTGCACCAGGCTCCACTCTAATCTGGCAGAGTTTATACGGCTGGATGCCCTTCCTAACTCCAACCACTCTGAGAGTGTAATGGGTACTTTTACGTGCCACCGGCACAGGTTCCAGGGGAGGCTGGCAACAGCCACGATAATGTGTATCTTATATGCAGAAATAGTTTAGCTATATAACGTATTGTCAATTAATGTTGGCTTTCTTCTGTTTTTCAGGTTGTGTCAGCATAGCTGCCCTGGCATACAAGACAACAGTGGCAGTTGGATGTAAGACTTTCCAACAGTCCCAGAGCAATGCCTGCATCTGTGGTGGTGGTCCTGCTCATGATGATGTCCATGGAGACAGTGACAGTAGTAGCAGTGGTGGTGGTAGTGGCAGTGGTGAAGGTGGTGGTGGTGGAGGTGAGAGTTCGTCTTCCCAGTTTGTTCACACTTCCAAGAAAACTTTTGGTACAAAGTCTCGCTCCTCAGGAGACTCTGTCCCTCCTGGTTCTGAATCATCAGACGAGACATTCAGGCAGGCATCATCATCATCATCACAATCGCCGCCAGACCAAAAAGACAACAGCAACAATGGCGATTTCGGCAGTAAAACAGCAAAAGAAGCAATGGGTTATACTCAACAGGAGAATAATATGAAGGGACACAAGGTGTACAATCATGCAGACATTGTACGAGCCAACATGCCACAGGGATCACCATCATCATCGCAAAATGAACACAGCACACGAGACAATGTCGCTGGGTCAAAGGATGATGTCAAGCAAAAACGACGAGACAAGACGAAAGGGTCAAAAAATAACTTGCGACGCGGAAAAGATGACGATGACAATGATGATGATGATGACGATGATGATGATAAATATAGAAATAATGTTGGGGGTAAGAAAGGGTATGGTAAGAAACATAACAAACCCAAAGGGACACGGCAGAAAGATGAGTTTTAAGGAGTTTAGGGTGCCATGAATTGGACTTTGTATTTTTGTATATATTAATTTTATAATTAGTTTATATATATGTGTGTGTGTGTATATATATATATATGTACATGCATATACATACATGCACACCATATATATATATATATACACACACACACACACACACACACATGTACATACATATGTATATGTATGTATTTCTGTGTATATGCAACTGTATGTTGAATATATACATATATATAAAACACACATGCACACATATATATATTTGTTAGACAGTATGGCAGAAAACAACATTCATATCTTGATATCTTAATATGTTCATCCCTACAGCTGTTTTGATAAGTCTTACATCACTGTATCGCTCTTTCTCTCTTACCACCACCTTGTTTCAAACACAAAATCTCGATTTACAAAAACTCTAAACTTTCACATAGGGTTTACATCTTGTAATACCATAATAATATACTTACATAAACACAGGTGTGTGTATATGTGTGCATTGCCCCTTTCAGTCAGTCCACTATCCTGGATAATATTTAACATATTACATTATTGTTATCTACTACTGACTCATTTATGCTTTGATCTTTCTGCTGATTGGTGCATTCAAATACCTAATGTATATGTTTGTTTATGTATATATGTCTTGATATGTGTGTCTATGTATTTGTATAGATAATTGAGCATGTATGTATGTATACACACACACACACTCAAATATATATATATATATATATATATAATATATTATATATATAATATATATATATATAATATATATATATATATATATATCCCGTCCAACCCATGCTAGCATGAATAAATGGACGTTAAACGATGATGATGATAATGATATATATATATATGGTTCTTTGATTAGCACATCGGGCTCACAATCACGAGGTAGTCAGTTCAATTCCCAGACCAGTATGTTTCCCTTGGATAACATTAGTGGTGTGGAGAAGGAAGGCTGGTATGCATGGGTAATTGCTGGCCTTCTACAAAAGCAACCTTGCATGGACTTGTGCCTTGGAGGGGAGCTTTCTCAGTGCAATCCCATGATCATTTGTTAAAAAAGGTTTTTTTACCCTTTATCCTTATATATATATATATATATATATATATATATATATATATATATATATATATATATACATATAAAAGTAGGTAAATGGTACAACAAGGCATCAATATTTGCTGGAAAATAGCAATCGTAATAAATACAACACTATTGTATAGCTTCACTGTGTATATACTAGCAAAGACGCTATATATATATATATGAGTGGACACATGAAAGAAAGAGGCACTTAATATATTTGGTAGGCATACATATAGTGACTTAAAACAGTTTGCTTTGACTCCATGCAACTTAATCACACAAACCTAGCTTCTTGCCTAAGCCTGAGGAGCTAGGTTCATGTGATGAGCTGTAACTTAGCAGTTTGGCTAAAAAGACTGATAGAATAAGTACCAGGCTTAGAAAATAAGTACTGGGGTCGATTCATTTGACTGAAATCCTTCAGGGTAGTGTCCCAGCAGCAGGGTTAGTCATATACAGCTGAGTGAACTGGAGCAACATGAAATGAAGTGCTTTGCATGTAAGTATTGCTCCAGTCCACTGAGCTGTTAACTTTGCAATGCATTGGCCTTTTGATCAAGTGGAACATTGGCCTACTTGCGTAGCCAGCAGGGTGCCATCATTCAAAGGCTAAAACAATGCAAAACACGTGACCAGTAATGAGTTACAACATCCTATAGTCTAATCAATACCATGATGTGTGCGTGTGTGTGTGCAATATGGGCTTCTTTCAGTTGTTTACCAAATTCACTGACAAGGCTTTGATCACCTAGGTAGTCGCAGATAACTGCCTAAGGTGTTTGGGATTGAATTTGAAACTAACAAATATATATGGTAATTTAAATTTGACTAGAGGGGAAACTTTTTCCTCTAAAGTGATTTGGTAATAAAGAAAAGGTTTCAGGCGGACCGTCTAGAGTAACCTCCCTTTGAATCTATGAATCTAAAATGCGCATGTGCACACACACACACACAGATAGATTCATAAACACATGTACATACATACATATGAGCACACATATTTTTAAGTGTATATGTACATGTGTGTGTATATGTATATATATTTCGTTTTTGGATTTGGTTTGCAAGATTCTTTATATGAGTTCGTGTGTTGAAGCATATTCTGTGTCTGGGGAGAGTCATTTTCTTTTTGTGCCAGTAAAATTTCCACTAATTTCTTATTTTTATTTTCCTAAAATTCTCGTTGCGTCTTGCAACCTTTTCAATAGTCTTGACTCTGTCCCTTATTTACACTGCGTTCCCTTTTGTTTGTTTTGTGCGCATGTGTGTGGGTCAGTGTGTGTGTGTGTGTGTGCCTATGCATGCATGCAATATACGTATGTATGTATGTGTGTATGTTTGCATGTGTATGTGTGTATATATATGTGTGTGTATGCATATGTATATATGTATGTATGTGTGTGCATCTGTATGTATGTAACCTGCATATTTATGTGCTTGCATGTCTGTGTTTGTGTATTTTCTATGTATGTGTGTGAGCGTGTGTTTGTATATGTGTGCACCTCTGTCTCCTCTTGTGTGCATGTCTGTGTGTGTTATGCAACTATGTACCATGTTTGTATGTATGGATGTGCACATTTATATGTGTCTTTGTGTGGAGTAAAGTGTGTGTATATATATGGTCGTGTTTCAGTTTCCATTTGCGTATGTGTGCTTGTCTGTTCTTGTAACCTATGTACCTATCTGTCTGTATGTTGATCAGTTTATTTTCATATCTATATGCTTATATGCAAAAAATAAAAAAGTACAAAACTTCATACACCGTATGCAGTTCTCTGGATATGATCAGAAAGATAGGGTTCGAGTATACAGGGGGGGGGGCTAGAAAGAAATTAGATAACATACGTAATGATACCAGTGGTACCTGCCCTAGATATAGAAACAAAGAATGGAATAGAATACAAAGAACTTGCGACAAAGCAAACAGGGCGAACACGTGGTATAAAACTGAAAAATATCAAGGAGTGATGTTTGTAGAGGTCACAGCCCATGGAGAACTAGCCTGTAGATTTAGAAAAACTCTGAAGGAGACCAAGCTCAACATTAAAATTGTTGAAAAGCCAGGAAACTCCGTCAGATCACGACTATGTAGGACTTACCCTTTAAGAATACCAAATGCACCAATGATAACTGCATGGTATGTAGGATTAGCCCTGGCATTAACTGTAGAACTCGAAATGTAAATTACAGCATAAGATGCATAGAAGGTGCTTGTAAAGACATGAACATGATGTACATAGGGGAGACCTCTAGGAGCATTGTGGAATGAATAAATCAATATCTAAGACAATATGACGATAGAAAACAGTCCTCCATACTCTACCAAAATGCCAAAGACCACCATGGAGGTAACTTGGGTCAACTTGTCATCCGCATTTTATCCAAGCACCCAAAAGACCCAACACTCAGACAAATACGGGAGTACGTCCTTATAAATGAAACCTCCCCAATACTAAATAGGAAATATACATAGATATAATACCTCCACACCCACATTTCACACAGGTAGAGTAGTTAGGTAGATAGATGTGTGTGAGTGGGTACGAGTGTGTGAGACACACAAACACATACACACACACACATATATATATATATATATATATATATACATATATACGACGGGCTTCTTTCAGTTTCCGTCTACCAAATCCACTCACAAGGCTTTGGTCGGCTCGAACCCGGAACCATGTGGTTGGTGAGTAAGCTACTTACCACACAGTCACTCCTACGCATATATTTTTTTTTCTTTATAGAATGCATGACTATCACAACATCTTCCATTAATTTTAATTTATAAATCTCTAACTTCATTGTTATTATTATTATTATTATTAAGGCAGTGAACTCGCAGAATTGTTTGTATGCTGGGCGAAATTCTTGGTGTTTTGTCTGTCTTTATGCTCTGAGTTCAAATTCTGCCGAGGTCAACTTTGCCCCTCCCTCCAAATTACTGCCCTTGTGGCAAAACTATTCTTTTCTACTCTAGGCACAAGGCCTGAAAGTTTTGGGTAGTGGGGGCAGTCAATTGGATTGTCTCCAGTAAGCAACTGGTACTTAATTTATCGACCCTGAAAGGCATTATTATTATTATTACAAAGGCAGTGACCCAGTTGAATCATTACAATGCTGGCCAAAATGCTAGTGGCATTTCATTCATCTTTACATTCTGCATTCAAATTCTGCTGAGGTGGATTTTGCCTTTCGTCCTTTCAGTGAAGATAAAATAAGTTCTGAGTACTGGGACCGTTGTCCCCCAACTTGCTGGACTTTTGACACAATTTGAAACCATTATTATTATTATGGTTTGCCAGAGTCATTAGGGCATCAGACAAAATAACCTGTGATATTTGGATGTTTGTATTCTGGGTTCAAGCCAGGTTAAGATTGACTTTGCCTTTGATCCTTTCAAGGATATACAGTACCATTCATGTACTGGGGCCAATATAATCAACTGACCCCCACCCTTTGTAGAATGCTGGCTTTGTGCCTCAATAGAAGTTTAACACTGCTATTTTAAACTACTGCTGCTGCTACTACTACGAAATAACAACAACAAACCAACTCAGGGACCCTCTTATATACTTGTTTGACATGTTAGAAACAGCCGCCAAATCTCTCCGAAATTGTACCCTCCATAATGTATCTATCTATCTATATATATATATATATATATATATATATATATATATATATATTATATATATATATATAAATATTTAGAACAGTTTGATTTAGTTTCCATGCTACTTCAAGTTTCAAATGTAACTCCTGCTAGATGTGTTGACTGCCCTTTTCTTTCATTTGTCCACTCATATATATATATATATATATATATATATATGTAAAATTTTCAGGGTGAAAGTGAATCAGGTACTTAAATAGTAAAGCACTAAGGTCAGGTTGGTGATATCTTACTAAAGTAAACACAGATTTGTATTCCAGTTTTGTGTACAATTACAAATGGCCGACTGAATATACATCATCTGTTCATCAATAAAGAACACAGCTGTAGTGAACTACAATACATCTGTTTAAATTTATAGTTTAAATTTACAGAAAACAAAAGATGATGACAGGTGTAGGAACAACAAACAGGTGTATTAGTTTAACATTTGGGAAAAATGAAAAAGTCTTTTATGTTTTGAGCCTAAGCTCTTCAGTAGGCTTGGAATGTAAAAGACTTTTCCATTTTTCCTGGGCGTTAAACTAATACACCTGCTTGTTGTTCGTCTTTTGTTTTCTGTAAACTTAACCCTTTCATTACCATGTTTATTTTGAGATGCTCTATGTTTCTTTCAATTAATTTTAAATATAACAAAGAATTTAGTAAAATAACTTAGTTATCATTCAACTAGTGTTAGGAACATAAATTGTGACTGGTGGAAGATTTTAATTCAAAATTTATGAAAACCTTACATCACTGTATCACTCTTTCTCTCTTACCACCACCTTGTTTCAAACACAAAATCTCGATTTACAAAACTCTAAACTTTCACATAATGTTTACATCTTGTAATACCATAATAATATACTTACATAAACACAGGTGTGTGTATATGTGTGCATTGCCCCTTTCAGTCAGTCCACTATCCTGGATAATATTTAACATATTACATTATTGTTATCTACTACTGACCCATTTATGCTTTGATCTTTCTGCTGATTGGTGCATTCAAATACCTAATGTATATGTTTGTTTATGTATATATGTCTTGATATGTGTGTCTATGTATTTGTATAGATAATTGAGCATGTATGTATGTACATACTAACACACAAATATATATATATCCCGTCCAACCCATGCTAGCATGGAAAAAAATGGATGTTAAACGATGATGATGATGAAGACATTTGTACTCAGAGCCAGTTTCAGCCGAGTTTGTAACAAAAGGGTTAAACTGTATATTATATGCTCATGTGGTTACCCCAGTTTGATCCTGCCTGACTGAACTTCCTACTCTCTTGGGCTTGCATCTTAACTGCTTCCCGAACTTTCAGTACCTCTTCTCATTCACATAACGAGCACTCTATCTGGACTACCACTGGATCTTTGTACTCTTTTGGACCCTACCTCCACAGATCTCACAGACTATTTTCATGTATATCAGTATGTCAGTTGATACCATCTCTGGCAAGGGCTTTGAAATAAAACCAAGAAGAAGTTCCAGACACCCAGCTGAATACTTGACAGACACTGACTTTGCTGACGACATTGCTCTTATCAGTGATTCTCTCTCCAATGCCCAGTCTCTT
Source organism: Octopus sinensis (assembly GCF_006345805.1). Classification (NCBI taxonomy): domain Eukaryota; kingdom Metazoa; phylum Mollusca; class Cephalopoda; order Octopoda; family Octopodidae; genus Octopus; species Octopus sinensis. The sequence continues at coordinate 28,349 of NW_021834902.1, forward strand.
TTACAATCTCTCGAACAAGCCTCAAATTGTGTAGGTCTTTACCTCAATGAGGCCAAGACTGAATCAAGTGCCTATTCTCAACAATGCACCCTTAAATATGGTTTCTGATTACAAATATCTTGGGTCATACATATCATCTGGAAAAGATTTTCTAACTAGAAAGGGTATGGCCTGGTCAGCCTGTAATGACATGCATAAGATCTGGTCATCAAATCTAAGTAGAGACTTCAAACTTGAAATCTTCAAAGCCACAGTCGAACCAATTCTACTATATGGCTCAGAAACCTGGACGTTTTTAAAGAAGCTTGAGAGGTGGTTGGATGGAACCTACACTCGCCTCCTTATGAGAGCTCAAAATCTCTCGTGGAAGCGCCATCCAACCAAAATGCAAATATATGGGAAACTACCACCTGTGTCATCTCTTGTGAAAGGTAGGAGAGTCCAGTTTGCTGGACATTGTTGTAGAGCTGAAAACGAGGTAATTTCTACTCTTCTCCTCTGGAAGAGGGCGCACTACCAGAGGGCTCACACTCTCCTACCCTGATGTAATCTCCAGGGATACAGGCATCCAGCAACAGGAAGTCTGGCGTAGCATGGTAAATTCCATTGTCTCGACCACAGTCGAACAATGATGATGATGTATGTATCTATACACAAATATGTATGTATGTAGAGCAGGCCAGCTGGAGAGCTGCCAAAAGGAGAGCAGGCCAACTGGAGAGCAAGCCAAAAGGAGAGCAAGCCAACCGGAGAGCAAGCCAAAAGGAGAGCAAGCTAAATGGAAAGCTAGCCAGATGGAGAGCAAGCCAGATGGAGAGCAAGCCAAAAGGAGGGCAAGCCAAATTATAGTATAATTAAATAATGGTAATCCTTTGGTTTGAAATTTGTAGGGAAGGGATAAGTCGCTTACACTGACCCGAGTGTTTAACTTGTACTTATTTTTTCAAGCTATTCTTTCCCATCCCTCACACCCTCATTACAAATATAACAGTCTTCTATACAAAACCATCGCCCTTTCCCCTCCATTGTCCCTTCACACTTTTACTAAAAAGCATTTTGGTGATATTTCTATTTTTATTTATTTTTGCTTTTTTTGTAAATTTTAATTTTAATTTTTATTTCCAAATAAATTTAATAAAAAAACTACTCTTAATGATGTGTTGTTTGTTTTTAATTATTTTTCTTAATTAACCAAGTGCAGGCATGTCTTTGTAGTTAAGAAGCTCACATATGGTTTTGGGTTCAGTCCCACCTGGGCAAGTGTTTTCTACTATAATCCTGGGCCAACCAATGCCTTGTGAGTGGGTCTGGTAGATAGAAACTGTGTGGAAAAGGATTCTCTCCAACTTGTTCAGCCATAAATCGTGGCAAGGCACCACAGTCAGATGGTAGGTGATAACTGATGCTATAAACATCTGCACCACCACCGCCTTTCCTAGAAAGGATAACGCCCGCCCAGACCAGGTCTGGGTTAGAGCAGTCACCTTTGCTGGCCACCTCACTCCAATTTGTCTCTATCCGGAGGTCTGGCCCGAACCAGACTCCGAGCAGCTTAACAGGACCTTCTGTCCAATGGCTCATGACGTTATTGGACGGCATCGGCTTGCCCCTCCAGGGGCCAAGCTGCAAACCAATTGACTTGTCCTTGTTAACCTTTGCTCCTGCCACCGCCTCGTAACTTTTGATAGCCTCTTCTACCACTGGAAGCTGGCCCTCATCTGCCATGATGATGGAGATGTCATCTGCATACGTCGTAGCTCCTCTTCCACACCATAGATCATGCGGTGCTCCCCTAGAGCCTCCAACTTCCGCAATAATGGCTCGAGAGCCAGTACATACAAAAGCGGGGACAGGGGACACCCCTGATGCACAGAGTGCTCGATCCTGAATGGCTTCGAAAGGAAACCGTTCACTTTTACGACGGACTTGATGTCGCTGTACAACGCAGCAATCCAATCGTGTATATTTCATTATACAGTTTTTCTGATATCCAGGCACATCTCTCTTCGGGCTGCTGCAACAGCTCCACGGTGTGGCGCTTTTTTTAAAAAATATTTCCATAAAGTATCAAACTTTACCAGGGTTTTTGTTCTGTCTTTGTTCTTTTTTATTTTCTCCTCTGGGACAGTGGAGCAGGATCTTTTTTTCTGTGGTGTGTTGTTTTTCTTCTTTTTTCTTTGTGGGGGATATGGATGGGGAAGGTGCATGTGTTCTCTTTTTTCTGGGTGTCTTGAACTCCCCCTCGGTCACCTCCATGCTGTCTTCCAGAGGAGTTGTTACTTCAGAGGGGGTGGGTGCATTTGTTTCTGTTGGGACCAGTGTGTGCATGGCCTGGGGTTTTTGGGTGTTTTTTTTGGGAGCAGGTGCCACAGATGGTGGGGTGGGAGTATTTGTTTCTGTGGGGGCTAATTTGTGTGCGGGTTTTTCTGTAGTTGAAGGGCCTGATGTCTGCGCATTTCTTTTCTTTTTGTTTTATATTTCACAGTCTACACGAATGTGGCCTTTTTTCCACATTCGAAACACGTGGGCTTTTTGCCCTCTACTTGAATCTACTCTTTCTCTTGATGTTTTGTTGCGTTCCTTGAATAATCACAGAGATGCTCTGCCCTTGCCAATTTTGTGGGGCAGTGCATGTAATTTGGAGGAAGGTGATTTTGTCCGTCCTGTTATACAACTCCCTTGCCTCAATTTCAGGTGGTATGTCGTTTATTCGGATGCGTGCTGTTCTCCTTCCCATGTATGTTGGGAGCAGCACCACCTCCTTCGTTTTCAGAGGACTCACTGAGTGCTCTTGGGCTTTTTCAGCCGTCTTGAATCTGGCCTCTATTGTTCCACATGCCCAGCCCCTCGATATGTATTTTATATCTTTCCATATAGGGGCCAGGCACTTTTCTATTTGGCACTTTTTGAAGTGCTTGAATTTCTTCGATGAAGGACAGTACATTTTGTAAACAACTGTCCTTCTCTTCAGATTTCATTTCTTTATTACCCATAAAGGGCTACACAGAGGGGACAATACAAACATTGGGGACATAAAACATCACAATTACACAAATATAAATAAATGAATTTTGAAAATGAAAAATGAAAAAATGAAAGTGATGTATCACTTACCTGTCCTTAATCCTGAATGATATACACATTGTCCTCTAGTTTAGTCGCAAATGTCTTTTCCAATTCAGTTATTTTCTCGTTTGCCATTTTATGTCTATTCATTTTATAGTTTTTATTTGTACATTTTTCCACAAATTCTTTTATATGGTCTTCCGGGATTACAGTGAACTTAAACCCCTCCTTGTCCCAACAGTCATAGTCTTTCAATATTTCCTTTACTTCTTCTTTGTTCGAAATACCCAGAAAATTGGGCCTAGGATTTAAAAAATTATCTTGTGTGTTTGCTTCTTTTTTTGTTTTCTTGTTGGTGGAGAACGGGTGGGTTCACTGTCTGCAGGGGATGGATGGGCCTCAGAGGGTGCGGGTGGTGTTGGGGTGGATTGGGGTTCAGCACTATTTATTTTTTTGCTTCTTCTCTTCCTCCTACTGCCTTCTTCCCATTCTTTTTGTACCTTCTCTTCCGTTGATTTCTGCTCTTCCTCATTGGCCACTACCTCTCTTTGAGGTTCCGCATCAATTTCCTTTGATGGGGGAGGGAAGTTAGCTCTTATGTGACCTTTCAGGCCACACTTGTAGCAGCATGGAGCTCTGCCCTCCACCCACACTCTCATAATAACACTTCCCATTCTGATATTCTCAGTCAATTGTTCCAATATTGTCTCAACACAGACAGACAAAAAAAAACCAAAAACCGTTTAACAATAACAATAACTTTTACAAAATCAACAATTAAAAAAGCTACTCACAGGAGCACAGTAAAAACGCGACTCAACTTCTCTTCCGATTTTCAACACTAGGGGAGGGTGAGATCTTTATATCCCCACCCTCCTCTTTCATTCTCTCAAAAAGCTCGGAGAGCTTCTCTGTGTCAATTATAATATTTTTTGAAGACACAGTGGCTACTGCTGTGAACTTTTTTGCTGGCTCATGCAGCTGGTTATTTTCTTGGATTATTTCGACTGACATATTCATTCGAAATAAATGAAACACAATTTAATCCCAGAAAAAGGGAAACCTATAATTTTTTACTTTTTTTTTACCCTCTTAACGAGGACAACAGTTCAAAAACTACCCCTGGCGAGACGTAGCAACAAAGCCTACAACGTCCGAAATTCATTTTTTTTTCACACAATAAAAAAATATAAAATCCTAAAAAACGGGAAACCTATAAATTTTTTTCCCTCTTAATGAGGATAACAGTTCAAATGCCACCCCGCCTGGGGTGGGGGTGGGGGGCATGACAATAAAGCCTACAACCGCTCTAATAAGTTCATTATTAATAATATCTATAAGTTCAATATTGATAATTTCAATATTTCAACAATTACTTTCTCCCGTCACTGGGAAAAAGCACAAACATTTTCAAAGTTCAACAATGTTTAACATTTCGAAAATATTCAACAATAGACAACAATTCCAATAGAAAAAATTATCCACGTGCAACAAAACGTTTGAATCACCACCAAAAAACAAAACACGTCTTTCCACGACATGGCCACTCATCATCATCATCACCATCATCATCATCATCGTCGTTTAACGTCCGTTTTCTGCATGAGCACGGGTTGGATGGTTTGACCGGGGTCTGGGAAGCCAGGGGCTGCACCAGGCTCCAGTCTGATCTGGCAGTGTTTCTACAGCTGGATGCCCTTCCTAACGCCAACCACTCTGCGAGTGTAGTGGGTGCTTTTTACGTGCCACTGGCACAGGCGCCAGGGTGGTCTGGCATCGGCCATGATCGGTTGGTGCTTTTAACGTGCCACCGGCACAGAAGCCAGCCAAGGTGGTGCTGGCAACGGCCATGTTTGGATGGTGCTTTTTATGTGCCAGCGGCACAGGTATCACAACTACTATTTCCATTGATATTTATTTTGATGTTCATGTACTTGACTCAACAGGTCTCCTCAAGCACAGCGGGATGTTCTGGAATCCAAGGTACTTTGAATGGGCAGGGGCTATGCGGAACTGGTGCAGGAAGCAGCCCGGGTCTTTGCAGTCACAGCATATCTCTAGAGATCTCGGTCCTTCGCCATTGCCTCAGTGAGGCCCAATGCTCTGAGGTCATGCTTGACTACCTCATCCCATGTCTTCCTGGGTCTACCTCTCCCCCTGATTCCTTCAACTGTTTGGGAGCGGCACTTCTTCACACATCTCTCTTCATCCATCCACAGTACATGACCATACCATCGCAAGCACCGTTCTTGCACCCCACATCTGATGCTTCTTATGTCCAGCATTTCTCTCAGGGTGCTTACACTCTGTCGTGCGTGCACACTGACATTACACATCCAACGGATCATGTTAGCTTCATTTCTTTCAAGTCTACGCATGTCCTCTGTGGTCACGGCCCATGTTTCACTACCGTGAAGCATGGCTGTTCACACACATGCATCATACAATCTACCTTTCACTCTGAGTGAGAGACCCTTTGTCGCCAGTAGGGGTAGGAGCTTTCTAAACTTTGCCCAGGCTATTCGTATTCTAGTGGTGACACTCTCTAAGCATCCACCTCCACTAGTTCCGGTAGTGATTCTGCTATGAGGGCCAGATCATCAGCATAGAGGAGCTCCCAGGGGCAACCTGTTTTGAATTCCTCTGTTATTGCCTGGAGGACTATGATGAATAAAAGGGGACTAAGGGCTAACCCTTGGTGTACACCGACTTCTACCCGGAATTCTTCACTATATTCGTTGCCAATCCTAACCTTGCTGACAGCCTCTCTGTATAGGGCCTGTACAGCCCTTATTAGCCATTCTTCAATCTCCAATTTCCGCATCGACCACTAGATAAGGGATCGGGGGACCCTGTCAAAGGCTTTCTCCAAGTCCAAAAAAGCTATGTAGAGGGGTTTGTCTTTAGCTAGGTACTTCTCCTGCAGTTGTCGGACCAGGAATATAGCATCAGTGGTGCTTCTACCCGGCACAAAACCGAACTGCATCTCATCTAAGCAAATTCTCTCCCTAATGAGATGGGTTATGACCCTCTCTGTGACCTTCATCACCTGATCCAACAGTTTAATACCCCTGTAGTTATTTCTACCCATGTAGCAGTTGACTATGGTGCTGCTACGCCAGTCATTGGGTATGACTCCATTATGAACTACCTGGTTTACAATGCGGGTGACTAGGCCATAGCCCACATAACCAGCTGTTTTAAGCATCTCAGCAGTGATTCCTGATGGGCCGGGGGCTTTACCTGGTTTCATACCCTTAATTGCCTTAACTACTGTCTATTCAGATAGCTGGTCCCTCTACAGGGTCAACATTTGGCAGGCTCTCCTCTTCCCATTCAATCTCCACGTTCAGAAGTCTTTCATAATGGCTTCTCCAAGCCTCTTTCTTTTCACCAACATTAAAAGCAAGTGCCCCATCATCCATGCGGACACATTTCTCTCCTGTAACATCACTATTTTCTCTCGCACACTGTCTAGCAATCCGAAATACCTCAGTCGCTGGACATACCTCACGTCGCTGGACATTGGTAAACTTCTTCTTTTCTGCTACATCTTTGGCTATGTATACCTGCCGCCCAGCCTCCCTTTTGGCTACTTGGTACAGTTCCCTGCTACCCCCATCCCTCCAGGCTTTCCAGGCCTGTTTCTTTGCACAAATGGCTTTGTCTACTGCACTATTCCACCACCACGTAACTCTAGGTCTGGAAGGGACTTTGCACCATCCACAGACTTGGTCTATGGCACTCAGCAAACTGTCCCGTAGGAATTTCCAGCTACCTTCTATGTCTGACGTCTGTAGCTTGTCCTCCCTCTCATCAAATTTCTTGATGAGGATGTCCCTAAATCTCTGACCATGTGAAGGGTTCTTTAGCTTCCAAATCCTTCTTTTCTGGATTGGTCTGTTTCTTGGAGTCCTTCTGGGTCAAGCCTAAAGCCACTAATGATTAGCCTATGCTGATGGATACATTCTTCACTCGGGAGGGACTTTGTATTTATGAGCGACCCTGCATCTCGCTGTCTGGTGAGGATGAAGTCTATTTGGCTAGCGGAGTCTCCTGACTGATAGGTTATAAGGTGGCAGTCAGGCTTCCTGAAGTTAGTGTTGCAGATTAAGAGGTTACATGCATCACAGAATTCCAGTAGTCTAGTTCCCTCATCATTTCTGGTGCCAATACTATGGCCACCATGTAACCCAGTGAAGATACCCGATTCCCGCCCAACATGCCCATTAAAGTCTCCACCCACAAAGATGAGGTCCTTGCCACTAGTCTTTGAGGTAGCCTGTAGAAGGGTATCATAAAAGTGGTCCTTCTGGTTATTTGGTAGCCCCGCATGTGGGGCATAGGCGGAGATAATCGTAGCTGTGCCACTCTGTAGGACTAACCTGAGCTTAAGCACTCTACCGCAAACCCTGGCAACCTCTATGACCTTATCCACCCATTTCTCCACAAGGAGAATGCCTACACCCCCTACACCATCCATGTTACCTTGCCAGAAGACTTTATACCTATGATGTATAAAATACAAAGAAAGAGAAGAGGTCCAAGATGAATATACTTATTTCACCAGTTGATATCCATATAACGACAATCATTTTGCTGGCTTTATCATAGAAAAACGACTTATTTTAGAGTATAATCTATCTATATATATAATACATTGTGTGTGTGTGTCCTCTATGCATGCTCAAACCTCTGGATCAATCTGTACGATATTTGGGGTACATGAATAATTTGATCTTGGAAAGAATAATATGGTCTTGATTTATTTCTTTATTAAAAATAAATAATATTGATTTATATATAAAGATTCACTTCTTGAAATAGTTTTGTCAATGTCAACTTCCTGTGCTTGGCGTCCTGACGTAGTAACTATGTTTCAACTTCCTGCATTTGACATCCTTATGTAGTAACTAAGTAACCAGCTATTTATACACATGTGTATGTACAGTTGTGACGATTTCTGATAAAAGAGAATTTCTAAAGGTACTTTCATGTGAAAAAAAAAATTCATATGGACATAGATGCCTTTTTCTCAATTAATTGAACGAGGTACTGTATATTGTACACGGATTTTCCAATACATATTTTGGACATTTCTGGAACAAGTCGACTTATTAACACTTAGTATTTCACATTTAAATCCGATGCAATTATTCTTGGTGCAACTTGACTTATTAACACTTTCACTTAACCATTTTGTTAATGTCAACATAGTAACTAAGTAACCAGCTATTTACACACGCATAAATATGTATACATTATTACAGTTGTGATGATTTCAAATAAAAAAGAATTTGTAAGGATACTTTCATTTTTTTATATTCTCCTCCATCTTTCTATTTGTGTAAGATATATAGTTATGTGGGTGTGTGTGTGAGAAGACAGTCACTGGAATGCGACTCTGGATGAGGTAGTTGTTTCCTGCTCTGCATTTCAGTTGCGAAATCTCTTTGCCATTATGACATCTCAGCCCTCACCAACTGTGGGAGAATCAACAGGAATCCTTCTGTGAAGACATTGTTAACGAACTGCAAAAGCAAAATCAAGATCTTAAAATCCAGCTGCTGACTGAAAACATTCAGAATGAGGCTCTACTTCTTCTTGAAGATATGGTTCTTCAGCTTGGAGGAAAACATTTGCAGGAGTATGGCTTGCCAGATCCAATAAGAGAACAGCCCAGAAAAGACCAGGAGATTTTAAGAGAGACATCCTACAATGTGAACAATCTCTATGAGTCTGTGACAGAGAATGAGCCAAAGCTTTCAACTGAACAACAGACAGCTTATAATTGCATCATTCCAATGACTCAGGAGGAAAAGAGTGGGCTGTTCTTTTTGGATGCTCCTGGGGTTACTGGCAAGACATTTTTGATCAACCTTTTGTTAGCAAAAGTCTGTCTAGATGGGTGCATTGCATTGGCAGTAGCATCTTCTGGAATAGCACCTACTCTCTTGACAGGTGGATGAACAGTTCATTCTACTTTCAAGATTCCCTTGAATTTAGTTCGGACAGAGACTCCAGTTTGCAACATTTCTAAGATATCAGTAAAGGCCAAAGTCTTGCAGCAGATGCACTTGATTGTC
>NW_021834903.1:0-5000 GCF_006345805.1 Octopus sinensis
GTATACATTGGTAGGCCATTAAACCAAACTCAGTAGTTCGTTCATTTTTTTTTTTTTTAAAGTTAAATTAAAATACATGAGCAGCAACAGTTCTCACATCGACAATGCTCTTCTGAATACGTGTGATGTACCAGTTAAGACAATCTTTTGCACTTCTTGCAGGGATGGTAAGCCAGGGATCATTCTCATATAATTTTCGGTTCCCTTCTTGATCAAACCTCTGCACGGCAAATATGTGACCCGCAGAAAACAAGCTGATGTTGACCAGAAGCAAACCCATTAGTGGCTACGGAGCTCAGGGCTAAAAGCAGAGAGCCAAGGTTTCATCCTGGCTGCTCAAGATCAAAGCCTATTAACTCGGAACTACCAGGCCAATGTGATGAAAAATGGAGCAGACCCAAAATGCCGATTCTGCATATCTGGTTTATTGGCCTTGATGGTTCGGTCTGTATGTACTGGAAAGTCCCACAGAATGGTTACATTTTCTCCTTCAGTTACAGCCTCAGGGTGGTGATTATACCACTTGTCGGCAGTTTTGATATTGTAATGCCGACTTATTAGCCAGTGGAGATATTGGCCAACTCTGTCATGTCTTAATTTACACTCCACTGGTGCTAAGACTTTACATCCAGAGATTAGGTGGTCCACTGTTTCAATCATGTCGTTGCAGAATCGGCATTTTGGGTCTGCTCCATTTTTTTTAATTATTATTATTATTATTATTATTATTATTATTCTATGTTTGACTTTTGCTTTATATTTGTACAAGTTGGCTCCAAGTCTCACCCAGAGACCTCAAGAGACAACAGGGTTGGAAGTTCATGTTGTTGTTATGCCTAGTGTGCCATATATTTGGGGGGTGGAGATGTTGTACTAATGAATGTCTAAAAAAAAAAAAGGTTTTTTTTTTTTTGAAACCGAAAATTATGTTTGTTTTAAACCTTGAGATTACATAGAGAGTATTTTGCGTAGGTTATGAGCAGTTCCCATGAGCACTATCTTTTGAACTTCTGCCATTTTGGGGTTTCCTGGTATCTGAGTTAGGTAGCTATCAGCCCCTTTTGCTATCATTCCCAGGGCACCTATGACAACAGGTATTGTTTTAGTCTTCAGCTTCCACATTTTGCTTATTTCTATTTCAAGATCTTTATATTTGCTCAGTTTTTGGTAGGTCTTGACAGATACGTTTATATCGATTGGGACAGTCATATCAATGAGGAGGCATGTTCTTTGTTTGAAGTCTTTCAATATGATGTCTGGCCTATTTGCATCTATCTTCCTGTCAGTTTGAATGGTGAAGTTCCAGAGGAGTGAGATGTGGTCATTTTCAAGCACTGGGGGTGGTTTGTGTTCCCACCAGTTTTTTTCATGGGGAAAATCCAGGTTTTTACAGATTACCCAGTGAATATATTGTGCAGCTCTATCGTGCCTGTTGAGATACTCTGTAGGCGCTAGAAGACTGCACTTGGAGACCACATGGTCAATGGTTTCATTTTGTTGCTTGCATACACGACACGTTGGACTGCTTCTGATCTTTAATATGTTGGCCTGGTAGTTTCTTGTTGGTAGGCATTGATCTTGAGCTGCTATGATAAACCCCTCTGTTTCAGATTTTAAGCCAGAGGCCATTAGCCATTGATGGGTCAGGGCTTTGTCGATATCTGCATTATTCGCTCTCTTTGGGTATTTGCCATAGAGAGGTTTTTCTTGCCATTTATTATTCAGAATATCCTAGGCCGCAGTTTTGGCACGGGTTTTCATGCGCCTAGCTTTTTCTGTGCTTGTTTCTTGTATATCTATCTCTAATTCCGAAATTGGTTGTATTCGGAATTCACTTAGATATTCCTTTGCCTGTTTTGTGACTGAGTATGATGCTTTCTTGTTTTCATGTTTTGAGACAGTTTTAACATCCAGTCCTCAGAGTTTTTCAGGTAGGTGTCTAGGCCAATTGTAGCAATCTTCATTGTTATTGCCAGTTGCCAGTTATTATTATTATTATTTATTATTATTATATTATATTATTATTATTATTATTATTATGATTCTTATCATTATTATCATTATTATCATTATTATCATTATTATCATTATTATTATTATTATATTATTATTATCATTATTATTATTATTATTATTTATTATTATTATTTATTATTATTATCATTATTATTATTATTATTATTATTACTTTTTTTTTCTTCTTTCAAATTTGCTTCCATTTCTTGCCGAGTGTCTTCTCGACTCCTAGGGCAAAGAAACTCATAATGTATATTGGTACGCCATTAAACCAAACTCAATAGTTCGTTCATTTTTTTTTCATTTAAAAAAAGTTTTTTTTTTAAAGTTAAATTAAAATACATGAGCAGCAACAGTTCTCACATCGACAATGCTCTTCTCAATACGTATGATGTACCAGTTAAGACAATCTTTTGCACTTCTTGCAGGGATGGTAAGCCAGGGATCATTCTCATATAATTTTCGGTTCCCTTCTTGATCATTCCTAGTGATCCTACGATCACTGGTATTGTAACCGCCTTGAGATGCCACATTTTCTCAATTTCAATGAGTTGGTCTTTATATTTTCTGAGCTTGTCAAACTCTTTCGCTGAGATATTATGATCACAGGGGATGCTCATGTCGATCAATAAGCAAACTTTATTGTTTTGGTCTTTCACAACAATATCTGGTTTATTGGCCTTGATGGTTCGGTCTGTATGTACTGGAAAGTCCCACAGAATGGTTACATTTTCTCCTTCAGTTACAGCTTCAGGGTGGTGATTATACCACTTGTCGGCAGTTTTGATATTGTAATGCCGACTTATTAGCCAGTGGAGATATTGGCCAACTCTGTCATGTCTTAATTTATACTCCACTGGTGCTAAGACTTTACATCCAGAGATTAGGTGGTCCACTGTTTCAATCATGTCGTTGCAGAATCGGCATTTTGGGTCTGCTCCATTTTTCATCACATTGGCCTGGTAGTTCCGGGTTGATAGGCTTTGGTCTTGAGCAGCCAGGATGAAACCTTCGCTCTCTGCTTTTAGCCCTGAGCTCCGCAGCCACTGATGGGTTTGCTTCTGGTCAACATCAGCTTGTTTGCTGCGGGTCACATATTTGCCGTGTAGAGGTTTCTCCTCCCACCTATCAGCCAATTACTCGTGCGCTTTTTTCATTGCCATCATTTTCACCTTCTTTGCAACAATAGTTGCCGTTCTTCCCTCGGGTTGTTCAGTTTGGGTATCCTGCACGAGATCAATAGCAAATTTTTTGCTTTCCTTTATGATAGAATGAAGCTTCTTTCGTCTCTCGTGATTTTCCACGAGCTTTAGCATCCAGTCATTCGATATTTCGAGATATTTGGCCAGTCCAATTGTGGTTGTTTTGTAAGCTAGTTCAAATTGGATCAGGCCTCGACCTCCTTGGACTCTGGGAAGGTAAAGGCGATCTACGTCTGCCTTTGGGTGGTGCATCCTATTACAACTCAGCAGCTTGCGTATTTGTCTATCTATATTCTTTACTTCACTCATATTCCAGTTCAACACATTGTAGCTATAAGTAACAACTGGAACTGCTAGGAATTTAAGCTAACACCTTGTTACGTGCATTTAGTTCAGATTTCAGGACTGCACGAACTCTCCTATAACATTCCTTCCTGATTTTCTCTTTCATGCTTGCATGCTGAATACCAGAGCCTTCATTTATCCCTAAATATTTGTATGTTGTTCTTGCTCAAGCTCTCTTATGACTGTGTCAACATCTAACACGACTGAATTTGTGGTCTTCACACTTTCCCTTTCTGGAAAGTGGCCTTGGCACACTTCTCAAGTCCAAACTCCATCCCGATGTCATCGCTGAATGCTTTCACGGTGCGCAATAGGCGTTCAAGTTCATTATTGTCTTTACCATAAAGTTTTAAGTCATCCATATAAAATAGATGGCTTATTTTTTATTGGCAATTTTATACCCATACCCTGTTCTGTTTAATTCACTTGTAAGGGGTATTAGGGCTATGCAGAATATTAAAGGTGAAAGTGAGTCACCTTGAAAAATTCCACAGTTGATGTTTATATTTTCTGAGGCAAGTACTCCATTAGAGTGGTATAATTGGAGATTCGTATTCCACAACGACATATTGTGCTTCAGGAAGTTTGAAATCACAGGGGAAATTTTGAAGATGTCCAGCGATCTCAAGATCCATGGATGCGGTATACTGTCGAAGGCCTTTTTATAGTCAATCCATGCGGTGCTGAGATTTCTGCGCTTGTTGTGACAGTTCTCAAGGATCATACGATTGATTAGCAGTTGATCTTTGCATCCGTAAGAGCCTCGGCGGCACCCTTTTTGTTCAATGGGGAAAATATCGTTCTTCTCCATGAATGCATATGTTTTCTCCGCCAGGATAGATGTTAGGATTTTATAACGTGGTGGATAGACAGGTTATAGGCCGATAGTTTTTTGGAAGGTTGGTTTCGTTATTCTTTGGGAGTAGGTAAGTAATGCCACTTGCTAACCATTCAGGTGTTTTCTTTGGGTCTCTCATAATTCCATTGAGCAGCTGAACTAGCTTACCGTGTGCGCACGGGAGCGATGCGAGCCAGAAATTCGGCACCCTATCTTTACCGGGGGATTTCCAATTATGGGCCTTCGTGAGTGCCTTTCTTAGGTCTGCTATTGTGATGTCTTCCCATGCTTGTTGTTGTAAATTTTGGTAGGATCCTTCAGTTTGTATAATCCAGTCTGCATTTATGTTGTACGTCTTCTTGTCACTCCAAATCCTTTTCCAAAAGATTTGAACTTCTTCCATGGGAGGGGGGTCTTTAACGGTTACTTTCTCCTTCCCTATTTCTCTGTAGAATTTTTTGGCATTGGATGTGAACAGCTTATTTTGCTTGTAAAACTTGTTTCTCTTCTCAAGTCTTCGTGTTCTTTGGGCTTTTGCTTGGACTTTTTGTTTCAGCGTTTCTTTTATTGATATCAGTTCTTCTCTTGGTGAGGATCCA
>NW_021834903.1:10000-44008 GCF_006345805.1 Octopus sinensis
AACATCCTGAGATCACAGTTTTCTATTCTAATGGAAGAATGTCAGATCATCTAAATAAAAGCTTGACTTGCTAGAAATAGCTATCAAATGTTCCTCTGATCACACTTTTCTACTCTAATGGAACAATGTTAAATCCTCTAAATAGTTGCTTTACTTGCTAGAAATAGCAGTCAAATCTTAATCAGAGCACACTTTTCTATTCTCATGGACTGATGTCAGAACCTCTAAATAGTTTCTTGACTTCCTAAAAATAACAGTCAAATCTTCCTCAGCTCATGCTTTTCTATTCTAATGGACCAATGTCAGCTCCTCTAAATAGATCCTTGACTTGCTAGTAATAGTAGTCAAATCTCAGTATTATCACACTTTTTTATTCTAATGGAACAATATCAGATCCTCTAAATAGTTGCTTGACTGGCTAGAAATAGAAATTACATCCTCCTCAGATTACATTCTTCGATTCTAATGGAACAATGTCAGAACCTCTAAATAGTTTCTTGACTTGCAAAAAATAACAGACAAATCTCCATCAGATCAAACGTTTCTATACTAATGGACCAATGTCAGATCCTCAAAATAAGTTGCTTCACTTGCTAGAAATAGCAATCAAACCTTCCTCAGATCACTTTACTATCCTAATGGAACAATGTCAGATCCTCTAAATAGCTGCTTGACTTTCTAAAAATAGCAGACAAATCTCCTTCAGATCACACTTTTCTATTCTAATGGACCAATATCAGATCATCTAAACAGTTGCTAGACTTGCTAGAAATAGCAGTCAAATCCCCTCAGATGAAACCTTCTTTTCTAATGGACCAATGTCAGATCCTCTAAATAGTTGGTTGTCTGGCAAGAAATAGCAGTCAAATCTCCCCCAGTTCACGATTTTCTATACTAGTGGACCAATATCAGATCCTCTAAATAGTTGGTTGTCTGGCAAGAAATAGCAGTCAAATCTCCCTCAGATCACACATTTCTATTCAAATAGACCAATGTCAGATCCTCTAAATTAAAGCTTCAATTGCTAGAAATAGCAATCAAGGTTCCTCACATCACTCGCTTCTATTCTAATGGAACAATGTCAGACATTCTAAATAGTTGATAGAGTTGCTAGAAATAGCAATCAAATCTTCTTCAGATCAGACTTTTCTTTTCTAATGCACCGATATAAGATCTTCTAAATAGTTGCTTGACTTGCTATAATTGACAGGAAAATCTTCCTTATATCACACTTTTCTATTCTAATGGACCAATGTCAGATGCTCTTAATAGTTGCTTGACTTGCTAGAAAGAGGAGACAAATCTTCCTCAGATCACACTTTTCTATTCTAATAGACCAATGTCAGATCTTCTAAATAGTTGCTTGCTTTGCTAGAAATAGCAGTCAAAACTTCCTTTAGATGACATTTTTCTATTCTAATAGACCAATGTGAGATCCTCTAAATAGTTCCTTGACTTGCTAGAAATAGTAGTCAAATCTCCCTCAGATCACTCATTTCTATTCTAATGACCAATGTCACATGCTCTTAATAGTTGTTTGAATTTCTAGAAAGAGGAGACAAATCTTCCTCAGATCACACTTTTCTATTCTAAAGGCTGAAGACGCTCGACCTTTATTCTCTAGAAAAACGACGACGCCGTGGAGATCTCATTCTTGCTCACAACATCATAAGCGGAAAGTGTAACCTCTCAAAAGAGCTGTTCTTCACTCCTGCTCCAGAGTGTCGGCTGCGGGGTCATTCCGAAAAGCTCTATCTGCGACGATTTCATCTCAATCGAAGGAGAGGAGCTTTCTCCATCCGGGTTGTAGATCAGTGGAATAAGCTGCCAGACGACATGGTGAAGATGCCGATGACCGCTCGGTTCAAAGTCTCCCTTGACCTCAAGTGGCCTGAACTCTTTACCACCCTGTACATAACTCCACCCTGTACATAACTCCTTGTCCCCCTACATGGTCTTGCTGTTTGCTTTTTGAGCCAAAAAATTAACTAACTAACTAACTAACTAAAAGACCAATGAGAGATTCTCTAAATAGTTCCATCACTTGCTAGAAAGAGCAGTCAAAATTTCCTTTCGATCAAACTTTTCTGTTCTTATGTACCATTGTCATGACCTCTAAATAGTTGCTTGATTTGCAAGAAATAGCAGTCAACCTTCCTAAGATCACACTTTTCTATTCTAATGGACCAATATCAGATCCTCTAAATAGTTGCTTCACTTGCTAGAAATGGCGATCAAATCTTCATCAGATTACACTTTTTTATTCTAATGGAACAATGTCAGATCGTCTAAATAAAAGCTTGACTTGCTAGAAATAGCAGTCAAGTCTTCCTTAGATCATACTTTTCTATTTTAATAGAACAATGTCAGATCGTCTAAATAAAAGCTTGACTTGCTAGAAATAGCAATCAAATCTTACTCAGATTACACTTTTCTATTCTAATGGAACAATGTCAAGACTTCAAAATAATTGCTAGACTTGATAGAAATAGCAGTCAATCTCCCTCAGATCACAATTTTCTATTCTAATCGACAACTGTCAGATCCTCTAAATATGTGCTTTCCTTGCAAAATGTAGCAGTAAAATCAACCTCAGACAACACTTTTCTATTCTATAATAATAATAATAATAATAATAATAATAATAATAATAATAATAATAATAATTGTGTACAGTGCTCAGGTGCACTACAACTCATCTAAAGTGTATATATAATCAGGTGTAGTTTCGGCGTATTTCGGAAAGCATGAGGGCCTTAAAGGATGCAGTGTCATGGCAGTCAACAACTGACGCAGGCAGTTTATTCCATGCTTCAGCAACTCTGAGCGTGAAAAAATGTTTCCGAAAGTCATGGGAGCTGTGTTGTTTTCTGACTTTGTAGGCATGTCCACGTGTGTTAGACACATGGAGATCAAAAAGGTGTTCAGTGTTGTTGTTGGTGAGGTGGTTGATAACCTTGTGGGTGTTTACCAAGTCCGTCGCCAGACGCCGGAGCTTCAGTGAATCCATGCCCAGGGAAACAAGGCGTTCAGAATATGGTAGGTGTCTGATGGAGGGTATGCGTTTGGTTGCACATCTCTGGACAGATTCCAGGAGGTCAATGTTCTGAGCAAGATAGGGATTCCAAACTGATGATGCGAATTCCAAGTGTGGTCGTACCATAGCTGTATACAGTTTTAAATAGATGGCTGGAGAGCGGCTAACAAAAGTCTTGCTGAATGATGCCAAGACACCCACGGCCTTCTTGACAATTTTAGAGATATGCTTTGTCCAACGCAAATCACTGCTGACAGTGATGCCTAGGTCACGCTCGCAAGAGGATTTCTTGATATCAGTGTTGTGGAGGGAGTATGTGGACGCAGGGTTTTTTCTCCCAAAATGCATGGTGGTACACTTGTCCACAGCCAGTTTCAGTTGCCAGTCTGTGATCCATTGCTGCATTGTGTCTAGGTCTGATTGCAGGAAGGAGTTGTAGACATCAGGATCAGTCCTCTTGATTTCAAGGTACAGCTTGATGTCGTCTGCATATTTCAATACTGTGGCATTCTTTAAATTGGCATCTATGTCATTAATGTATGCCACAAACAGGAGGGGACCAAGGACAGATCCCTGTGGTACACCCGATGACATCTCATATGGTGTAAAGTGTTGTCCTAGAACTGTGACTACCTCCTTTCGGCTGAGGATGAAGGATTTCAACCAGTTAAAAAGGTCATCCCCCACACCCATTGCAGAGAGATTCACCATAAGCTTTTGTGTGGCACAGAGTTGAAAGCCTTAGCAAAATCAAGGTAGACAACATCCACCCATGAGCCACTAATGGTAGAATGTCAGATCGTCTAAATAAAAGCTTGACTTGCTAGAAATAGCTGTCAAATCTTCATCATATCACTCTTTTCTACTCTAATGGACCAATGTCAGATCCTCTAAATAGTTACTAGACTTGCTAGAAATAGTAGTCAAATCTTCATCAGATCACACTTTTCTATTCTAATTGAACAATGTCAGATCTCTAAATAGTTGCTAGACTTATATCAGACTTTTCTATTTTAATGGAACAATATCAAATCCTCTAAATATTAGCTTCACTTGCTAGAAATAACAGTCAAATCTCCCTTAGATCACACTTTTCTGTATTAATGGATCAATGCCAGTTACTCTAAATAGTTGCTTGACTTGCTAAAAATAGCAGTGAAACCTTCCTCAGATCACACTTTTCTACTCTAATGGAAGAATGTCAGATTGTCTAAATAAAAGCTTGATTTGCTAGAAATAGCAATCAAATGTTCCTCAGATCACTCGTTTCTTATCTAATGGACCAATGTCAGATCCTCAAAATAGTTCCTTGACTTGCTAGAAATATCTATAAAATCTTCCTCAGATCAAACTTTTCTATTTAATAGACCAATGTCAGATCCTCTAAATAGTTGCTTGTCTTGCTAGAAATAGCAATCAAATCTTAATCAGATCACTATTCTCATGGACCAATGTCAGAACCTCTAAATAGTTTCTTGACTGGCTAAAAAAAACAGTCAAATCTTCCTCAGCTCACGCTTTTCTATCTAATGGACCAATGTCAGATCCTCTAAATAGTTCTTTGACTTGCTAAAAATAGTAGTCAAATCTCCGTATTATCACAATTTTCTATTCTAATGGAACAACATCAGATCCTCTAAATCCTTGCTTGACTTGCTAGAAATAGAAATCAAATCTTCCTCAGATTACACTCTTCTATTCTACTGGAACAATGTCAAGATCTCTAAATAGTTGCTTGACATGCTAGAATTAGCAGTCGAATCTCCCTCAGATCACAATTTTCTATACTAATTGACCAATGTTAGATCATGTAAATATTTGCTTTCCTTGGTAGAAATAGCAGTCAATCTCCCTCAGATCACACATTTCTATTCTAATGACCAATGTCACATGCTCAGAAATCCACCTGCAGGGCTACGTCCTTTTCAGATGTGACAGAGGAAAAAGGCGATGTGGAGGTGTTGCTGTGTATGTTAAGTCTGAGCACAAACCGTCCAGCGGTATTCTACCCACTAATGCTCAACCTACAACAAAATTCGATGCTGTCTATTGCAAGCTGAGCCTATCTGAGTTTTGCCTGCCCGTGTTGGCTGTCTACAGGCCGCCTCTTGCCGACCCCCAGGACGATGCTCATTTACTCGAAGCGATAAGATTCGTTTCAGCTTCGCATGACTGTTTGGTACTAGGAGACTTCAACGCTCCCACGATCGATTGGCCCGCATCAATTTGTACAACATCTTCCCGGTTCGGCCAGGCCCTTCTTGACGTGGCTGAAGATTGTTTTCTATCGCAACATGTTGAATATCCGACAAGGCATCGGTCTGGGCAGCAGCCATCTATGCTAGATCTGGTATTCTCCCGCTATCCAAGATCAGTGTCAGACATATCTGTGTGCGCCCCTCTTGCCAAGAGTGATCATGCGGTCCTGAAGTTCGTCATGCACACAACTTTTTCTACGCCCACGACTACTTCGCTGCCACATAGAGTCTTCTCTGCAATTAATCTTGAAATTCTAACCGAGGCTTCCGCACTTCTGGACTGGCGATCCCTGATGATGTTGTCCTCAGTTGACGAACTATGGTCATCCCTCAAAGCATATGTAATCTGTTTGACTGACCAGGCAGTTCCCGTTGGGCTTCCCAAGAGGAAGAAACACAAGCCCTGGGTGACGAAGAAGGTTAAACGAGAACGTCGACTCAGAGATATTGCTTGGCTGAATTCAAAAATCTGGATTCGACTGCAGCTTTTGAGGTGTACAAAACCCAACGAGACCGAGCCGTGAAAATTGAAAAGAAAGAACGCTTCAGTTATGAATACAAAATCGCGACAAATGCCAGTAGCAATCCAAAAACCTTCTTTGCCCATGTCCAGTGGAATTCCCGCTTGAACAACCAGATTGCAACGTTGGTAGACTCAACAGGCGTATCGATTGAGGACCCTTATCAACAGAGTCAATTATTTGCCGAGGCTTTTTCAACTATTTTCAAACAAGATGATGGTCGTGAACCCCCTCCATTTGATAGATCGGTACCTCCAATGCTTCGATTGGTCATCACGCGGGACGAAGTCAAACGTGTTATTCAAGGCCTCGATGTCAACAAGGGTCACGGCCCTGACGGCATACACACACGGGTTATCAAAGCGTTGGCTCCAGTCATCTGCGAGCCCTTAACACGACTATTCAATATGTCATTGGCGACAGGTGTTATACCTGCAGACTGGAGAACAGCGATAATCTGCCCAATTTTCAAGAAAGGAAGCCGCGAAGACCCGCTTAACTACCGACCGGTTTCCCTTACATCAATAATCAGCAAGATGTTCGAAACCATCCTTAAGAAAAGTATGATGCTCCACCTCCTAAACATAGCCTCTATCTCTGATTCCCAACACGGCTTCGTGCCGAAGAGATCATGCTTGACCAACTTACTAGTAATGGAAGAATTGGTGACGCACATCCTCGATGATAGTGATGCTGTTGACATCGTTTTATTGGACTTTGCCAAAGCTTTTGACTCGGTAAACCACCACCTATTACTTGTCAAGCTTCAAGCATATACTTTCCATCCGGATATTGTACGATGGGTTGGTGCCTTCCTCTCAGATCGCTCCTTCCAAGTCCAGTTAATGGTTCGCGGTCCGACGTCTCCAGTGCGAGCAGTGGCGTGCCTCAAGGTTCAGTGCTTGGACCCTTGTTGTTCTTAGTCTTCATAAATGACTTGCCCGACGACCTCACGCAACACACCCTTCTATTTGCTGACGATATCAAACTGGTCGCTCCTCGCGGTAATATAGAGGATCTTCGTCGATGCCTCCACCAAATTTGGAAGTGGTCTAACGATTGGGACCTGTGTCTGAACATGTCAAAGTGCTGTCATCTGCCTGTCAGCTTTACTCCTGCAACTCAACTTGATTCGAGCCGGGTCGTCTGCTGCTGGAGAGGACCGATCAGGTAAAGGACCTGGGTATCTTGGTGGATTCCTCCTTTTCGCCTTCGGCCCAGTGCGTCCATGCTGCCAACAAAGCACGCGGAATTCTGTTCTTGATTCAAGGGTCATTCAGAATGCTCACAGCAGCCATATTCCTACCACTCTATGTCACGCTAGTGAGACCCATATTGGAGTATGGGATTCAAGCCTCTTCTCCTTATCTCCTCAAAGACATACAGCATCTCGAAAGAGTCCAGAAGCTGGCTACCCGCATGGTTCATGGTCTCAAAATTTGTTCTACGAAGAAAGGCTGAGGACGCTCGACCTTTATTCTCTTGAAAAACGCCGCCGCCGTGGTGATCTCATTCTCGCCCACAACATCATAAGCGGAAAGTGTAACCTCTCGAAAGAGCTGTTCTTCACTCCTGCTCCAGAGCGTCGGCTGCGGGGTCATTCCGAAAAGCTCTACCTGCGACGATTTCATCTCAATCGAAGGAGAGGAGCTTTCTCCGTCCGGGTTGCGGATCCGTGGAACAAGCTGCCAGACGAGATGGTGAAGATGCCGACGACCGCTTGTTCAAAGCCTCCCTGGACCTCAAGTGGCCTGAACTCTTTACATGAACACCACCCTGTACTTAACTCCATGTCCCCCTACATGGCCTTGCTATTTGCTTTTGAGCCAAATTAACTAACTAACTAACATAATAGTTGCTTGACTTTCTAGAAAGAGGAGACAAATCTTCCTCAGATCACACTTTTCTATTCTAAAAGACCAATGACAGATTCTCTAAATAGTTCCTTCACTTGCTAGAAAGATGAGTCAAAACTTCCTTGGATCAAACTTTTCTATTCTTATGGCCATTGTCACAACCTCTAAATAGTTGCTTGATTTGCAAAAAATAGCAGTCAACCTTCTTAAGACCACACTTTTCTATTCTAATGGACCAATATCAGATCCTCTAAATACTTGCTTGATTTGCAAGAAATAGCAGTCAAATCTTTCTCAGATCACACTTTTCTATTCCAATGGAACAATGTCAAATCCTCTAAATAGTTGCTTGACTTGCTAGAAATAGCAGTCAAATCTTAATCAGATCACACTTTTCTATTCTCATGGACCAATATCAGAGCCTCTAAATAGTTTCTAAACTTGCTAAAAATAGCAGTCAAATCTTCTTCAGCTCACGCTTTTCTATTCTAATGACTAATGTCAGATCCTCTAAATAGTTCCTTGACTTGCTAGAAATATTAGTCAAATCTCAGTATTATCACACTTTTCTATTCTAATAGAACAATATCAGATCCTCTAAATAGTTGCTTCACTTGCTAGAAATAGCAGTCAAGTCTTCCTAGATCATACTTTCTATTCTAATGGAACAATGTCAGATCGTCTAAATAAAAGCTTGACTTGCTAGAAATAGCAATCAAATCTTAGTCAGATTACACTTTTCTATTCTAATGGAACAATGTCAAGATATCTAAATAGTTGCTAGACTTGATAGAAATAGCTGTCAAATCTCCCTCAGATCACAATTTTCTAAGAAGCATCAGTTGTGGTGTGCAAGAGAGACGTTTGCGCTGGTATGGTCATGTGGCGAGAATGGATGAAGATAGTACCACACCCTAGCGGTTGAGGGAACCTGTGGAAGAGGCAGACCCAGGAAAACCTGGGACGAGGTGGTGAAGCACGACCTTCGAACTTTAGGTCTCACTGAGGAAATGACTAGAGACCGAGACCTCTGGAAGTGTGCTGTGCGCGAGAAGACCCGGCAGGACAAGTGAGTCCATAACCCATGGCCTTCTACATGGGATGGAGCCTGCTTACGTATGCATACCTTCCCTTCTTGGGACACAAAACTCTACTTGTGAAGACCTGTTGAGGCAAGTGTGGATCAGAATCGAAATCGATCAATGGAAATTGCAGATGTGTTACCAGTGCCGGTGGCATGTAAGAGAACCTTCCGTTTCACGACCGTTGCCAGCACCGCCCCGTTTCATGTCCGTTGCCAGCCTCGCCTGGCCCTCGTGCCGGTGGCACATAAAAAGCACCATCCGTTCGTGGCCGTTTGCCAGCTCTGTTGGTACCTGTGCGGGTGGCACGTAAAAAGCACCCACTACACTCACGGAGTGGTTGGCGTTAGGAAGGGCATCCAGCCGTAGAAAACACTGCCAGATCTGACTGGGCCTGATGAAGCCTTCTGGCTTCACAGACCCCAGTAGAACCGTCCAACCCATGCTAGCATGGAAAACAGACGCTAAACGATGATGATGATGATGATGATATATATATATGTATACATATATATATATATACACATATATATATGTATACATATATATATATATATATATATATATATATATATGTATACATATATATATGTATACATATATATATGTATACATATATATATATATATACATATATATATGCATGTATGTATACATATATATATGTATACATATATATATATATATACATATATATATGCATGTATGTATACATATATATATGTATACATATATATATGTATACATATATATATATATATATATATATATATATATATATGCATGTATGTATACATATATATATGTATACATATATATATATATATGTATACATATATATATATCATCATCATCATCATCATCGATGTCATCTACCTTGATTTCAGTAAGGCCTTCGACAGGGTCGATCACAAGATCCTATTGAAAAAACTATCCAACATTGGTGTCTCTGGAAAGTTACTGAAATGGATCAAGTGTTTCCTGACAGACAGATCTCAACATGTTGTAGTTGAAGGGGTAAAATGAAGCCCAGCCAAAGTCAGTAGTGGCGTTCCGCAAGGCACTGTGCTGGGCCCACTTCTTTTCATCATTTACATTAATGACATTAATGACATCATCAAGCACAGCAACATAAAAATCTTTGCAGATGATTCCAAGCTACAGAAGGTCATAAATGAGGCGAGTGACCGGACATGCCTTCAGTCAGATCTACTGGCTGTTATCCAATGGGCAGAGAAAAACAATATGCTGCTGAACGAGGATAAATTTGAGTTAATCCACTTTGGAAAAGAGGATGCCCTGAAACTCCCATACTCCCTTCCTTCAGGTGAAACTCTCGCGGCGTCCAACAACATCAGAGACTTGGGAGTAATTGTGGACAGCAACATAAGCTGGGCCACTCATATAAACACCAAAGTTGACATGGCCCGCAGAATGTGTTCCTGGATTCTCAGAACTTTCCAGTCGAGAGATATCCACACCATTATCCTTCTCTTCTCCACTTTTGCCCGACCCACCTTGAATACTGTTGTCCACTGTGGTCTCCCCACACAATACAAGGTATCATAAAAGTTGAAGCACCTCAAAGGGCAATCACAAAAAAGATAGATGGCATGACAGGCCTCGACTATTGGGGTCGACTAGAAAAGCTAAAACTCTATTCTCTCCAACGTCGTCGTGAGCGCTACATCATCTGCATGATGTGGAAAATATTCCATCAGCATTGCCCAAATGATGTTGGCATCACCTTTAAGGTACATCCAAGGCTTGGGCCCCGTGCCATCCGCCCAAAACAAAAATCGCACTCTCATCTCATAACAACAATACGGCACAATTATTTCACCTCAATTGGCCCCGCTCTCTTTAACATTACACCAAAACACATTAAAACAGAAACTGACCCTATAGGGTTCAAGAAGTCTTTGGACAGATTCTTCAAGAAATCCCGGATAAACCCCCTACACCCGGATATGTCTCTGTAAACAATAACTCTCTACTTGAGTGGGCCATCGTGCCCAAATTCTGACTTGAAAGACTTCACCAGGTGGTGCTATTAAGTTAGACATGGCCTGGGCCAATAATGGCCGAAACCTATCAAAGTATCAAAGTATCAAAGTATATGTATACATATATATATATATATAATATATATATATATATATATTATATATATATATATATATATATACTTTATTTTAAGCAGCAGAAAATTCAACAAAATCTGTTACTCTGAGTTTCTCGTTGCCGTTCATCAGACAGTTTTTGCTAGAATGGAACTGATATATCAATTCAATCTATACTCTTACAAACGCTACACCTTTAAAAAGAAATGGACTTGTTTGATTGGCCCTTTAGAAAAAACGGTCAATATTCGAGCGATAAACAAAAAGGTCAAATATATATATATATATATATATATATATATAATATATATATATATATATATAAAAAACTTATAAAAATTATAAAATCCGAGGAAAAAACCTATTGACGTTAATGAAGACAATGCAAATTAATGCATAGAAATTAAACCTGTTATAAATACTGCAATACATATTTATATTAAAATCTACATATATATATCAACATACACAAAAGGATGCGCGTAAACGCCATACATACATATACAGACGTATGAATATAAATCTAAATATACACATAAAAGCATGTGTACATATATTCACGCAAACCGTCTCGCACGCAAGCTAAAATTCATCTATGTAGCAATTCTCATATACTGAGCAAGGAGGGGGGGACGAAAGAAAGGGAGAGAGAGAAAAAGGAACGAAGGAGGGGTGGGGAAAACGAAATAAGAAAAAATTATGTATACAAGCAGTGTAACGGTATTATTGCATATATAGAGACCAGTATACATACACAAGTTTGAATGGATACATATACACACAGTCGTGTATATGTGTGCTTAAGCACAAACATACTTTCACTTACACATACACAGATACGCATGCTTACAAATACATATGCTTTGCTATACACATACTTATATAAACATTCTAATTTGACAACATTGCTTTTTTTAAAAAAACATTGCTTTTAAAAATGGGTGCATTAATAAAAATATATACGAAAGACATATAAAATAAAATATAACATCCTATTTTGGGTCATTTATAAATAATCAAGGTAATATAAATAATCAAGGTAATCCTATGCAATACAATAACATGAAAACAAGTTTGTAGGTTTTTCCTAATATATATGGAGAAACATAAGACTTTGCTATACGGATTAAGATCCGCATAGCTTGGAAACAAAAACAAAATCCATCGTAGCGCTCATCGTTCAAGAGTCAAAATCAAAATCAAAAATACAAAATATATACCATATCCATATGGTATATTTATATTCGACATTTTAAATTTAGCCGCGTGCCTACATAAGTTCATTAGCTCACTTCTTTGATTCAAAGAATTATTGTCTTTGAATAAGATGTACATTTTTTCTAATAGACAAAGCTTGCACTTGAAATTATTTTGTATGCTCCATGCCTGTATGGTGCCGCCCTGTCCAGAATGCTTCATGTCACGTTGAAAGGTGGGGCTTCCTTTTCTTTTAGTTCCCAGACATATTTTGCTAGGCTGGTTTTCTTCCTATTCTCTGGGTATTTAAATGAATTTTTATGAGAATAAAATCTTGTTTTAAATGAATTTTCTGAAGCCCCTGTGTATGTCTTGTATTCCGATGAGCCTTCCACTTGCACCTTGGCTCTATAAACTACTCCTTTCACTAGACATTTCCCTTCTAACGGACAGGAGCTTTCGTTTTTGAAATTACATTTCTTAATGGGCTCGGCACCATGTCTAATCTCAATTAGCTTCCTATTATGTTGGCTAATGTAAGAGGCGAAATTTCTGCAACAAGAATAGCTAACCTTCAGGGTTCTTCTATTAAATATTCTATAGAATTTATGACCCTGCTTAAAATGCTTAGAGACTAATCTCAAAAATTCCTTACCTATATTAGTCTTTACGGCCAAATTGAAAGCCGGGTTGAACCACAAAACTTTCCTGGTCCTAGTTCTTCGTGCAGCATTATTATCAGCATTAAGCTGGTTGAACTGGATCTTCTCAGAGAATCCACTATTCTTTAATGAGCTATCGTAATAAGGTGCAGCATTATGGAATGCTGCCTCGTCCGAAGAAATTGAAGATATTCTTCTACCTACATTGCTGACTAAGTTCCTAAGGATAACTGGTGGATGGTTCGAATCTTTGCTAATATACGATAGCTTTTCATTGGGCTTACGGAAAGGTTTAAATCTATCCGATCTTACACTAAAATTTACGTCTAAAAAATCTACACTATTCAGGTTAGCATCTATCGTAACCCGTAAGCCCATCCTTTGAAAGAAAGCTATAAGGTCCTTCCTAAGTCTATCTGATTCATGGCCGTTTAGATTATGCGTGGCTATAAGGCCGTCATCCCTATATAAACCTGCATCTATAAATGGGAATTCTATTTTTAGATTATGGAGAATAAAGGCTCCTATGAGCATACATAATTCAGCCCCGTCGTATGCCCCCATCGGTACATCGAAAAGAGAATCCTCAGTCTTCTTAATCCAGGTGGAATCCTCGAAAAAAAGAAGCGATTTCCTCGCATGCATAATAATTTCAATTTCCGAGCTATCGATGTTGACATACTGCTTGGCGAAGTCCAATGCCCTTAGGAGCAACGTCCTAGATATTGACGGGTAAAAGTCAATAATGTCGAATTGTGTGAAACTACAATTATTCTTATAGCTAATACCTTTAAACCACTCTATGACTGACTTACTATTCTTCCAAATTCTCAAGTGTACTTCACTATCTAACTTAACTAAAATACGGTCCAAAATATTTTTGCTAATAATTCCTATCAGAGTTTTAGCCGGATTTATCAATCTACATTTGGGGTTTCTACTAAAATTGGCTTTATGGTCTTTCAGAGTAATAAAAGCTGGTCGTGGTGAAAGATATTCAATCCTATCGCTAATCTTAAGATCGTTAGCTATTCCTCTTGCTTCTAAGTTCACCTCTTTGTATATATTCGTGTTGTCTTTTTTGTATGTGTCCGTGACACTATTCGAAATTAGGCGCTTATAAACGTCCTTATCAAGTGCATATAAGTTCCTTGTCTTGTCAGAATTAACGAAGATCTTATTCGAGTCGTTAATCTCCTTAATTTTTCTCTCATATTTTTCTGCAATTGGTTGGTATATTTGCGGAATTTAATTTTCCTAATAAGCTCGAAAAGGTCTTTCTCGAAGGCTTCTAATTCCGAATCGGTGGCGGGTTTCTGGGAGATTTAAATCCATATTTGTTTCCTTCTATTTTCTGCTTATTATCAAAGAAGAAGGCTTTCCATCTCAATCTTCGAATAAACTCTTCCGTTTTCTCTATAAGACCTTTGAGATATTGTTTCCGTGCAGGGATAGGTATATTTTTCTGAGAAAAATCCAGCGGGTAAAGTTCCATCTTTTTCATCTGTTTGTTCTTCCTACATGTGCAGAGTCGCTCAAACTTTTATAAGGAGCGGGTTACACCGGAGTAAACACATAAATGTGAAACAAGGTGGAAAAAAAGAGTACTCAAATATATATATATATATATATATATATATATATATAACGTTGAATAAAAACACTTTTAAATATTTTTTGCTGTTTTTATTTTCTCTAATAAATCTGAAATCAGTTATTTCGTCTATGATACGAATACGAAATTAACATGACGTTGAAATCGGAATCAAGAGTTTAAACCTTAAACTCCATGTTTAAGTTAAAGATAATGGAAAGACAATGGACTCGATCGATTGTTTTAAAGCAATTTGTGTTAAATATTTGGTTTCTGGAAAAAAATTTCATTGAAAGTTACTTTCTACACTCGATATACGAAGGTAAATGAATTACATTTTGAGATTTTTCGTTTGACTTTGGGAAAAATCACCCCTAGTGATGCTTCGTAACTTGCATAACTATAGAAAAACATTGATAGAGTGAGTATATATATATATATATATATATATACAAAGAGAGAGATAGAGAGAGAAGCAGATTCTAACAGATAAATAATTTGACAGCAATAGATGAAGTCAGAAGAAGAATAGACATACCAGCTAGCAAATACGGAACTATAGCGGCTGAAAATTAGTCTCTGACTTTTCGCAAAGCATTGTGGGATTGTCGTTTCAATTTTAATAGCGGCAAGTTTGTAAAAAATATGTGAATTCGACTTCTGGACTTTAATTTCTCTTCAACTTGGAAATATTTGTCTTGTATTTTTCACTGAAAATTGTTTGTAAGTTAGTGCTTTTATGAATACATATTGCTTTAAATGGATTTCGATGAATAACATTTGAGAGAAATGAATATCGACTGCCGTCAAAAATATCCCAAAGTTAGTTTTTGTTTTTATTGATAACACACAGAAAAAGATTTGTCCTGCATCTAAAGAAGTCAACAGAAGAATTTCCAGTCATAAATTCTCGAAGTTGCTGTTTATCCTCCACCGAAAAAGTAAGAATTTATTAATATTATTGTCAAACCATTTATATTCTTAAGTTTTGTGTCAATTATGATGTATAGGGATAAATATATTGATTCTTAAACAAGAGACTTCTTTCTACCACCTTCACACACACACACACCTTTAAAAATAAGTCTATTACTTCAAATGTTAATGGTTTCTGTTAAGGCTCAGCAATTTTTAAACGAGTTCATGACTAGAATTTGGTTTGTCAACTGTTAAAATAACTTTCAGTTCTTTAGACGTTCACATGATTAACAAGGCTAACGTGGGGTGGCTAGAAATAGCAGTCAAATTACTCTCAGATCCATACAAGATCATGCAATTGTTCAGTCTAGGAGCCCAATAACAAATCAACTTAGTTGTTTATGAAAGGAATCGATATTTAGAGAGTGAAAACGTGTTTTTCTCTCTTTTTTGCTGGAGCACCGACTTTGGTCGAGCAAATCGACCCCAGGACTTATTCTTTGTAAGCCTAGTACTTATTCTATCGGTCTCAACACACGTGGACATGCCTACAAAGTCAGAAAACAGCACAGCTCCCATGACTTTCGGAAACATTTTTTCACGCTCAGGGTTGCTGAAGCGTGGAATAAACTGCCTGCATCAGTTGTTGACTGCCATGACACTGCATCCTTTAAGGCCCTCATGCTTCCCGAAATCCGTCGAAACTACACCTGATTATATATACACTTAGATGAGTTGTAGTGCACCTGAGCACTGTACACAATTATTATTATTATTATTATTATTATTATTTAAACACAACGCACACACACACACACACACACACACACACACATATATATATATATATATAATATATATATATATTATATATATATATATAAACGACGGGCTTCTTCAGTTTCCGTCTACCAAATCCACTCACAAGACTATAGTAGAAGATACTTGCCCAAGGTGCCATGCAGTGGGATAGAACCCGGAACCATGTGGTTCGTAAGCAAGCTACTTACCACACAGCCACTCATATATATACACATACACACGACTGGTTTTATTCATTATCCAGGAGGGTGGACTGCTAAAAAATGCAGTCAAATCTGGATATGCTAGAAACAGCAGTCAAATCTCTTATATGGAAATCTTCATGTGTGAGTGTGAGTGTGTGCTAGTCACCCACCCCCACATTCGCTTGGAAACCGATGTCGGTGTGTTTATGTCGACGAAGCTGAGCGCCTTGGCAAAAAGTGACCGATGGAATAAGTACTAGGCTTACAAGGAATAAGTCCTGGGATCGATTTGTTTCGACTAAAGGCGGTGCTCCAGCATAGCCGCAGTCAACATGTGGGAAAAAAGTCAAAACTGAAGAAGTTGGGGGGAAAGGCGGGGACAAAGTTTCACAATTCCGATTTTTGGCAATTTTCCGAAAACGGGGATTTTTGGCAGACACAAAAAAGGAATTACAAATTAATTTACACCGAGGAAATACGGAACTATGGCGGCTGAAAATTGGTGTCTGACTTTTCGCAAAGCATTGTGGGATTGTCGTCTGTATGATTTCAATGGCGCGAGATTCAGTTTTTTATTGAAATTTTTATTGAATATTGGTCCTGCATAGTGAAAGAAGTAAGAAAGAAATTATTATTAGACTGGAGAATGATACTCCACATCCCCATTAAGGACTTTTTCGTTTTCAATGTACTCGAGTGTTGTTGTTTCTGTTATTGTTGTGATGTGTGGTTGCATGTTCGAAATGTAATTAGATAAGTTGTCAACAGACATTCTAACTGATTTGTCAGTCGAGAAGCATACAATCTCTCTATTTTTTAATTTGTTATGGCCTTCTTAGTTTTGGTGTCAAGATCACGGGTCTTATTTTTTGTTCGTTTTTGTTTATGCCTTTGGGTGTAATTAGAGAAAGCTGACAGGAGTTTGGATTTAGTAAGGGTAAACTTTGCTGCACTGGAACGAAAACAATTGCAGCATGGAAGGTGTTTATAAGCCATTTAAGAAACACACAAAAACCGTTAGATTCACTTTAATATTTAAATTTAATTTGTCAAAATATTTTCGTTGTTTTGAGACTGCGACTTCTTCACTGACAAAATTCCATGCTGCATCTGAGAAAGTAACAGTTAGTTCATGATATATATGTACGTACGTACGTATGTATGTATATGTGTACATGTATGTGCGCATGCCTATACGCATGTATGTATGTACTTATGAGTATTTAGGAGAAATAGACGTGTCTCTGTGTGTATATGTGTATGTACTTGCGAACGTATGTTTATGTAATATGTGTCAGTTCAATTTGTATACTTGACTGTTACCTTGCCACTCGCTATGCAAGTACATCTCTTTCTCTCTCTCGCTCTCTCTCTCTCTCTCTCTCTCTTTATATATATATATATATATATATATTATATATATATATATATATAAAAGGAAATGAAGAAAATGCTGACAAATAATTGAAGTAATTTAAGTAATTTAATTAGGTGAAAGTTCTTTTTACCGGTTGCGCATTTGTTATGCTTATCAAAATATAAAAGAGAGATTAGAGTTCCTTTCTTATAGAATTTTTCCTCTTATCTGACTTTATGTTGGGTTTGCTGTCTCTTATATGTGAAAAAAAGAGGCTCCAGAGTTGTTTTGGATTTGCTTGGTTTCGCGCCTAAAATTTTGATTGGTCATTATGAAGGGGTCACGTGAATGTTTGAATGGAAGTTGGTGTTGGGGTAAGAAAAAAGGCTCCAGAGAAGTTAAAATTTGGCTAGTGTCCCGCCTAAAATTTCTTATTGGCCATAATAAAGAGGTCACGTGAATGTTTAGAATTTTCGAAAATAGTGTTGTTGAAAATTCTTATTGTTCAGGCTGGTCAGTAGACGTCATGTGGATATTTTAAATAGCTTTTTAGCGCGTAGTTAGGGAGTGTATTTTCCGCTTGACTGGATAAGTAAGTTCGTTTAGAACAGGGAGAGCTGTATGCATGTATGTGTGTGCGCGCGCGCGCGCGTGTGTGTGTTATATGTATGTTGGGGCGCGCGCGCGTGTATATATGTGTGCGTGTGTGGGTACAATTTTCAATATTTATAGTTCTGCTGGCCTTGTGCCTGTATCGGGAAGCAACGTATTTGTGTGAAGTCAATATTTACAGCCATTTCCAAAAAATAGTGTTGGATGTTTTGCACCCGTATTCAATTATGTGTATGTGTGGAACCATATATTTGTGTGTGTCATGGTGTTAATATCTGGGTAAAGGTGTGTGTAGGGTGTGTGCAGGTGTAAGTGTGTTTGTTGTGGGTTCGTGTTAGGGGCATGTGTTTAGAAGTGGTCTGTATTTATTAATAAGGTGGGATTCCATGGTTATTCGCTGGGTATGAGTGGCATTGTCTTTAAATTTGTAGAGGGGAAAGATTCTAAAATTGGGATGGAGTTGTGCGGCACAGGTATCAATATGTGCACTAAATGCTATTTTTCTATATTCCTGTATTTTTATTTGGGATCTGTGGACAGTCATGCGTTGGCGGAGGCTATTTTTTGTTTGGCCTATGTAGTGTTCATTACAGCCCGAGCAAGTTAAGACATATACTAGGTTTTCTGATGCGCATGTGAAGTTGTGTTTTACTGTGAAACGTTGTCCTTGTTTAAAAAGGAATCCGGACCTTCTATTAGGTTGATGCATATACCACAGTTGGGTCTATTGCATTTGTTTACTGTGGGTTTAGTTGTTGTGGTTGGCAGTACTTTGGCATTTGTTAGGATGGTTTTCAATGATTTGGGTTGCCTTTTGCTCTTATGATTTCGTGTGTTAGGAGGATTTGGTTCATTCTATGGTCCTTTTGTAATACAGGAATGTTCTGGAGGATGGTGTCAAAAGCTTCATTGTTGAGGGGGTTGTGTGTAGAGATGTATGGTAGAGTATGGGGTTTCGATGTAACAGGTTTAGGGCGTCTAAGTTCCTGCGTGCTGAGTTTTAGGGCGCGTTGGATCCCATTGTCAATTAGTGACGTGGGGTAATCCCTGCTTGTTAATGTGCCCTTGAGTTCTTGTAGACGTAAGAGACGGGTGTTTTTATTGGAGACTATAGTGCAAATTCTCTTGGCTAAGTTGTAGGGAACAATAAGAATTTTCAACAACACTATTTTCGAAAATTCTAAACATTCACGTGACCTCTTTATTATGGCCAATAAGAAATTTTAGGCGGGACACTAGCCAATTTTAACTTCTCTGGAGCCTTTTTTCTTACCCCAACACCAACTTCCATTCAAACATTCACGTGACCCCTTCATAATGACCAATCAAAATTTTAGGCGCGAAACCAAGCAAATCCAAAACAACTCTGGAGCCTCTTTTTTTCACATATAAGAGACAGCAAACCCAACATAAA
Source organism: Octopus sinensis (assembly GCF_006345805.1). NCBI lineage: Eukaryota > Metazoa > Mollusca > Cephalopoda > Octopoda > Octopodidae > Octopus > Octopus sinensis. Next base: position 29,639 of record NW_021834903.1, read on the forward strand.
GTCAGATAAGAGGAAAAATTCTATAAGAAAGGAACTCTAATCTCTCTTTTATATTTTGATAAGCATAACAAATGCGCAACCGGTAAAAAGAACTTTCACCTAATTAAATTACTTAAATTACTTCAATTATTTGTCAGCATTTTCTTCATTTCCTTTTTATATATCACCACTCGTGTTCGACATCTCCTTTTTTTAAATATATATATATATATATAATATATATATATATATATATATTATATATATATATATAGAGAGAGAGAGAGAGAGAGAGAGAGAGAGAGAGAGAGAAGCAGATTGTAACATAGATAAATATATAGACAGAAATAGATAGAGTCAGAAGAATAGACATACCAACTACCAAACACCTAGAAAGATAGACTGCTTGATAGCTCGATAGATATATAGATAAATAGATAGATGCTTATGTTTTTTTATTGCTAGTCATCACTCATTTTGTCCATTTTATGTTTCTCACCTGTACTGCCCTTTGTAAAGAATTAGCAAACTGAGCTGTTTTGCAATAAAGGCTTGAATGGATTGAGAGCCATATGATAAACTGGTGAAGGAAGCATGGATTTAAACTCTGCCTTATTAGTTGCTCATTGGTGAAATAGCATAAAAAATATTGTTTATGGTTAAGATTTCTTAATTAATATCAGTTTCTATATTAGTGTATGCATCTTTAGTGAAATGATGATGAACTCTCTTACAATATGACTATGTGAATTGCTGAAATTATGGTATATTGTAAATTTCACGAATATTTGAATGACAGGAAAGCTATCCTGTTTCCTAACATGCAGATTTATTTTTCCCAAGTCATTTGATTAATTGGTCATGTTTGTAAAACAGGGGAATGCCTCAAATTTTAGAGGAAGTGGTTAATTGATTAAATTGATCTTATTACTTGACTTGCACTTTTTTTATCAACGATGAAAGGAAGAGAAACAAAGTTAGCCTCAACAGGATTTGAAACTAGAATATAAAGAGCTGGTAGAAATATTGGAAGGTATTTTGCCAGCACTCTAACAATTGTGCCTCTCCACCATCTTAAGTTTAATAGAATAAAATCTGTGAATGAATTTTGATGAATTTCTTGTGTAGTTTTAATGAAAGTTGGTCTCACATTGCTTGCATTTATATCTTTCCTGAGACATGTAAAAGTTTCCATTTGTATAATACTTGGCTGCTTGTCACTTCAAATAAAGAGTAGTGAACTGATATTAAAGCCAAAATTTTCCTTTCGCTACTATTAGGATGTTTTTCATTTTTACTTTCAGGGTAAAAAATGAATGATTACACTTATTGGTTTACATGCGAACTTTCGTTTATTTTATATCCTTCTATATGTTGGATATGCAAATTTCACGAAGCAGGGATAGACACAACTGTCTTCACACAACCTACTTCAGATTACTCCACTAAACACAATACTCTAATAAATAGAAACTCTGAACAATGTCAACAACTTCCATGAACTCCCAATGACTCTCTTTGTCTCAACCAATATGCTAATTTTTTTATAAGAGTTTTGCTAGTCCATTCTTCCAATCCCATAGGGGTGCCAATGACTCTCACCACAACAGTTTATACATGTATAATTTACCAAAACAAGTATCCCCATGCGAAGCTTCACCTGTATGTAAGTACATAACTTTTTTGTTAATTTAAGTTTTCTGTTAGTTAACCATAGCTGTTTGTAAATTGAACACCTGTTCTCTGTGTATATTGAACAATTTCCATAAGATATATATGTTTGCAAATGTAAAATATGTTTGTTTCCCAATGCCATGGTTTAGGATCTAGTTCTACTGTGTGGCATTTTGGGCAAGAGTCTTCGACTATAGGTAGAGATCAACAAATGCATTTTTAGTGAAAGTGGTTGATGGGAACTATATGAAGCTTATTGCATGTGTGTGTATACACCATATCAATTATGTGATGCATGTTATAGGTAACTGTTGACAAAAAGTGCAAAATACTCATTGAAAAATCAAAATAATTAGAGTAATGTCAAGAAGGGATGTGGAATGGATAGTGAAAGGTCTGGCTTGGAAGGTGTCCCACAGTATTGCAGCCTGTGCCTATGTGTCATCTTGCTACTGCAAAAGAGTACAGACCATTGAATGTTTGTGAAATATTGGCATCTAAGATTATGAACTCTTTGGATTTAGTGATTACCTTGATGTCAGTGAGATTGCCATTGTCAAACAAGAGATTTGTTACCTTAGTAAGTGTCTACCCTCCAACCATGTGTTCCTCTGAAGAGAAAAAAAGACTAATATTTTATCTTTCATGAAAAAAGCTTCTGTGCAGTGTTCTTTCTGCTTATAAAATCTTCATACTTGGTGATTTGAATGAAAGCATTTGCAGAGATAAAAAAGTTTGGGATATAATTGGGAAACATGAAGCCAGAAAATGCAATAGTAATGGCTTGTTTAGTACTGCAAATGTGTTCGATTTTTGCATATACTGGGTAACTGTCAATCTCCTAGTGTGGAGCATGCTGTATTTGAGCACCAAATATGTGGGAGTATTTATGTGATCAAGATGAAAGGCAATTAGGTCTCTCATTAATTTCTGTTTGGTGAGTTGGCCCTGAGGAAAAATCTAGGAACAAATTGAAATTAAGGCATGAATGCATTAGAGACACTTAGAGGATCTAGATCAAATTAGAGAAAGTGAAAACATCACAAAGTTTTTGATGGAAGAAATTGGTTCATGTTGGAATGAGTGAATTTGAATGAATGTCAATAAAATCTTAGTGTGCATGAAAAGCTTGAGAGAGATTTTTGAAAAGGTCTTAATATTAATGTTTCCATTGTGTTTTGCTTCAAAAACTACATAGACATGACAGAATTAAATAGACATCCTTATAATTGTTAAAATTTATTTAAGTTATTTATTATTATTATAATGTGAATATCTAATATTTAGTAGACAGGCTCCTTGCATTTTTGAATGCAAGGACCCTAGCAGGCATGCTACTGATCTGATGAATATTCTCTTCATGATTTTCTTGCCAAGTTTCTTGCAGTAATATCAAAAGATCTGGCTTTAAGGATGCTTTCTTTTTCTTTTTAGGAAGTATCCCATCCATCATGCCTCAGAGTGTTCAGTAGGGTTCATATCTGGTGATTGGCTTAGCTATGGAAGCTTTTTAATGCCATTCTCTTCCAACCAATCCTGGGTCTTTTAGTAGTTGTGCAAGAAAGCCCTATCTTCCATAAATAGTGTTATTTAATCATTTTACCCCTGGAGGTTATAGGAAGAAGATTTTTCTATAATATGGACACATTTATCTGAGTTTATGTATCCCTCACATTCCACCATTTCTGATTGACTATTGCTCCAAACTGCTCTCCAGACCATCACATGTTTCATTGTTGGCTGCAATATATTCACGTGAAAATATTGGTGACTGATTCTCCAGACCCACATTCGACCAGTGTCAGAAAATACAGCAAATCTGGATTCATCAGAGAATTTGACAGTGTCCCAAAGTGCTAGTGACCTCTCTACCATTTCACTTGTCCAATCTTTTCTCCATTTGATATTGGCTGGTCGAAGCAGTGTCTTCTTTCTTGCTGCTCTGCCATAATAGCCAATTTTGCAGAGATAACTGACAGCTATTCTGGGATTGACATCAACTTATTCTGCTATATTGGAGGCCTTGCAATGAGGATTATCTTACACACTTCTCTTAAGAAAGCAAAGTGTTCTGTCAGAGGGCCTTAGTCTACCTGGGTAAGGTGATATGGACTACTTTCCCGTTTAGTGAATTGAAAAATTACTCTATTTACTGTAGAAAGTGGAATCACAATGTTTTCTGTGGTTTTAGGCTAAGTCAGCCTTGAAATAGGCGCAGCATATGGCCTCTTTGTAAATTGGACATTTTTAAGGCTTCTTTTGTACATGGCATGATTAAACAGTTACATATAGAACCTGAAACATATAAATGTCAATTAATAAAAAAAATATAAACCTCTTCAAGTTATAATAACCATAAAACAATGTGTTAATGGGTATCTATTTACTTTTGTCATGTTTGTGTACAAATGTATCATTTGTTAGAACTGCACTTTGAAAGAAAAAAGAAAACCTTTAGTAGAAAATTAGCATTAGCTACGACAACGTTACCCAACTATTAAATCTTATATTTTCAAACTCATGCTAGGATGGAAAAATGAACGTAGGTATGAGACTTATTTTTACACATGTATTGATGCATATAAAACATGAAATTATGTTGTCTACATACTTAATACTTGCAATTAATTCATTGTAAGAACATAGAATTTTGACAGGTTTTCTTGAGTTGTTGCTCATCTACAATAATCTGATAAGTTTGAGGTTATTGTTGGTTGCATAAGATTGTCATTGAATTTTCTCTCGACAGAAATATCTAATCATTTTATCCATACTAGCATGGGTTGTGTGTGTCATGTTGATATCTGTTTCAGTTTAATTCCCTCTGCAATAGTTTCTTTTTTTGTGTTTATGCAATATTGTACTTTCATAAAATACAGTCGTCTCTTGCCTTACACAGTATTCTGTTTCTTAGTTTCACTTTAGCACAATTTTACTCATTTTCCTCTATTTGTTTCTTTTTGTTTTTGTTTTTACAAATATAGAAGTAGTAATTGCTTCAGTTTCTCATTATATTCTGTTAAATATTTTGAATTTGAAATATTAAAATTGATTTCACTGGAAATGAAAATTCAATGTATAAAATTAACTTTAAACTAGATGTTCAGCATAAAATGCAAAAGTTTTACAAAAAGAATTGTCATCATCATTTAATGTCCATTATCTATGCTGGCTTGGGTTGGACAGTTTCATCAGAGCTGGTAAGCTGAGGGTCTGCAGCAGACTCAGTCTGATTTGTCATTGTTTCTATGGCTGGATGCCCTTCTTAACATCAAGCACTCCATGAGTGTTGTGGGCAGGGGTTGTGAAAAAATTAATTGATGGGAAATTAATTACAATATATTGTCTTCTAAGGCACGGCATGTCATGAAAGGTGTCGGTCATTAGTCATTGCCTTTATAAGTTTCAACAGTCAAAGATCATGCATTACCACCTTGTCCAATGCCTTCTTATGTCTGCTTCTTCTGCCATGTAGCATAGTTGTCTGCACAGGTATAATAAATCTGGCTTTCACTCTGAAGAGAGACCCTTAGTTACCAAACAGAGGAAGGAGCTCTCTGAATTTGCTCAGCCTATTTTTATTCTTGCAGCCACACACATCCACCTCTGCTACTGACTTTGTTGCTCAACAATCTTTATCGTACTCCTCTGGTATTTGATGAAGCCCATTTTCTGTACACTTTTAGTGTTTACTGTACATGTGCACCTTCCACATATAAAATATATTTTCCCAGTTTACCTTCCTCTGATATTGCTACACCTATTATGTGTTATACAGAGTACATCTACCTACCTATTTCCTTCATATTGAGGATGGCCATGTACCTGAAGGGCTTTACGATTTATCAATTTTCCTACTTACTAAGACTTTGGGTGAGGGTTAGGTAGGTTAATTCTGTGACCTTTCAATTCTAGACCTTGCTTCCATACGCACAATTTGTTCTCTAGTTCTGGTAGTGATTTAGCTATAAGAAGAAGCTCATTAGTAAATAAGTGTGAAAACTCTTTGCTTTCACAAACACTTTATGTACACTGATTGAAGCAATGAAAAAAAATGTCCTCGGTATACATGAAACGTGAAGGAAAATATTTGGATAATGAAACGAATAATGTATGGCTAATTGAATGTAATGTAATAAATGATAATATATGAGTGTTCAGTTGTCATCCTCTATGCCCTCCCCAATTCCTTTGAGAGAAGCAAAGAAGACTAATAATATGTATTAAATGATTAACGAAAATAATAATTAGTGCAAGAGACCCTTAATCAATATTGACGGTGAACGATCAAGGAGCAACGTGTCAGTTGTGCATCAGGCTTTTGTGTCAGTCTTTGCGAGTCTGGCAGAGCGACAAACAGGACAATTGCTGGATGGAGGATAAATTGCATCAGGCAAGGGTCACTTTTGGAAAGCAGGGGTTTCAAGGGGTATTGGGGTATGACCACTTGTGGTAAAGGTGGGGTAAGTTGGCGTCGCTCTGTGGGTAGGTGGTGAGATGCATTTCTGGTCATGGTAATTTTGGAGTTGGGAAGTGGGCATTGGTGTTGCAGCTGCATGAGGTGCTGTTAAAGTCGGTTGAGAAGGTAGTCTCATCACTGGTGTTGGCGTAGGGAACGCAGGTGGTCCAGACACCATGAGCAGTGGGGCGTGGGAAGAAGCAGTAGATACTTCCAGAGGAATTTTGTTGCACAGTGTGACTTGGCCTGATCCATCCACTCTCAACATGTATGGATCGAAATGATGTACATCTAAATGGCACCAGTTTTCCCCCCATTTGTAGGATTGGGTCAAACTTGGCTCTGGATTAGGACATAGTTCGAAAGAAGTGAGCATGTGTGTTTTGACAACCGTTCAGTAACACTCATGTTGTGTTTACGCAGGTCTTGTTTTCAATAAGTCATAGTTTCATGCCATGTGGAATGTAGCTTGTACTTGCCAGGATGGATGGGAATAAGTATTGTATAGGGCTGCCAAAGATGCACATGGCTGGGGACAAGTGTGTGTCCCGGTCAGGTGTATTTCTTTATTGTAGCATTGTGCACTGGAAACTGTCAGTGTTAAGGAAGTCATTGGTGTCAGTGTTGTCTGTAACGAGGCCCTTTATTGTCTCAATACCGACTTTGGCGCGGCAGTTGTCATGGGGAAATGCAATGGTGGCGATTCTCCCCAATTGTGGAAGAAGGTACAATGTCAGCTCATAGCTGATAGGGCAGTGTTATGTACCTGTGCGCCATTCGATGCTCCTTTAAGATGGTTTTCCAGACCTGTTAGGACATACCACCATTGTCTGTCACCAAGTGATAGATGTACCAATGGGTATAGGCTTGATAACTCCAAGAGGAACATTCCGGTCGAGACCTGCTTTTACTTCCTCTTGCCAATGAACCAGGACTGGTATGGGCGTATGGTGGGCGACTGGTTTAGCATTAAGCGGATCGGTTGGTCAGACATCTTGGAGAATTGCCGATGGTGCAGACGTTGAATGTGCTGGAGCTGTACTATTGTAGCAGCAACTTCCTCAGCGACAACGTTTTTCCTCAGTGGCTGGGAATGGTAGTGTAATTGGAGGAGGGGGTTGTATTTGTTGTAGGTGGCAGGTGCATACATTCTGTGTCATTGTTGCAGATGATCGATGAGGCTTGTCAGTACTCTCTCCCATGGATTGTTTACAGGCCAACTCATGGCACAATCAGGTGCAGGACAGGGTACGTTGGTCATACTGACTCGCTTTTTGTCATAAATAAGTCTGACAACTGTTTGCTTTCACCAATATTTTACGCAGTCTGAAGCAATGAATAAAGGGTCTTCAGTATATCTGAAATGTGAAGGGAAAGATGATGGATAATAAAATGAATAATATATGGCGAATTGAATGTAATGTAATAAATGTAATATATGTGTGTTTAGTTGTAATCCTGTAATCAGCATAGAGGAGTTGCTAGGGTCTGTCTGTTTTATATTCATCTGTTATTATCTGAATGATTATGATACCAACAAAAGTCAAGTACATAGGTTTATACTTGGTTAGGTACTTCTCCTGGGGTTTCTTACCAGAAATATATCATGACTGGTGTTTCTTCCTGATACAAACCCAAATTGCATCTCATCTAGATTAAGTCTTTTCCTAATTAGTTGGGCTATGATCCTCTCCGTGATTTTCATCATCTGAAGAAATTAGTGCCAGTGCAAGCACTTTATTTTTAAAGCACACATCAGGCATATGTTAACATATTAGCAATGAGAAAGCGCTCTAATCGATGTCTACCTATATACATACATATATGCAGGGTAGCCATGTACTTTCTCTACAGCGACACACCTCTGCCTGTCTCTCTATCATACTACAGGTTAGGATGAAGCCACCTCTCTCACTACTAGCAGTCCACTCATCCTTGAAATTTACTTTTTAATTTTACTAGTGTCAGTGTTACCAAACTTTTCTCAGACATAGAAACCATGTGAAAACAAACATTAGATGTACGTGTAGTAATTCATCTCAGATAGTGTGAAATAGTCCACCCATGACAACATGAAAAACGAATGTTAAATGATGATGACACACATACACGTTAATTGTATTTCTTATATTAATTTCAATAATTAATTTGTTTCTATTTATAAATAAAAACAATTGATTTCGCATGAGAATGATTAGTTTGATGACTTGTGGAAGCAATGTACTGTGTAAATGTAAGGACAACTGTATTTATTAAACAAGTGTATTTCATGATTCGACACATAGACAAAACTTGACTTTCAAATGTTGGTTGATATTTTGCTTGTTGTTTGCATATCATGCCTTGTATTATAGATCCCAAATGGCCAAAGGTAAGTGGTTTTTCTTATTTTGGTGTGGGTTTGCTGTTAGGATTGGTTTTCAGAGTTTAGTCTATATTAGGGTTAGCTTGAGGATTGTGAAGGGTTTTTAGAGAGAATAGTCAAGTAAGAGATCAAAGTTTGAACTAGGGGTTAGGATTTGGGGTGATGAGAGGAGAGATTGAACAGGTTTATTTATAGTGTTGATGACTGTTTTATATCGGGTTAGCATTGAAAAGCAGGGATGAGGGCTGGGTGCTTAGATAAGATGCGGATGTCAAGTTAACCCAAGTTATCTCCATCGTGGTCTTTGGCATGTTGGTAGAGTATAGAAGACTGTTTTCTGTCGTCAAGTTGTCTTAGATGTTCATTTATCCGTTCCGCAATGCTCTGGACGTCTCCTCTATGTACATCATGTTCATGTCTTTACAAGCACCTTCTATGCATCTTATATTGTAAACTACATTTCGAGTTCTACAGTTAATACCAGGGCTAATTCTACATGCCATGCAGTTATCAATTGTGCATATGGTATTCTTAAACGGGCATGTCCTTCATAATTGTGACCTGACGGAGTTCCTTGGCTTTTCAACAATTTTAATGTTGAGTTTGGTCTCTTTCAGAGCTTTTCTAAATCTACTGGCTAGTTCTCCATGGGCTGTGGCCACTACAAATATCACTCCTTGAATTTTTACTGGTGAGTGTGTATTTAATAGTAAGGCACTAAAAGAGAAAGACTCTCCCCAGACACAACATAATATACACTGTTTTCGCTAATTACTCTTTCACTCACTTTTGCTACTTTCAGTTATTTGACTGTGGCCATGTTGGAGCACCGCCTTCATTCAAACAAATAGAGCCCAGGACCTATTCTCTTTTGCTGAACTGTTCAGTTACAGGTGCGTGAAAACAGCAGCATCGTTTGTCAAGCAATGTTCGATGGATGAAGAGGCATACAAACGTATATGTATGTATATATATATATTGTTACGACGGGTGGGACCTCCGAAAACTGTACGGAATCCCTCAGACAGGCCCGACTCGATCAGCGAATGTTCTCGCCACGGAAACTCGTCGGAGAGGAGAGGAGAGACACAACAACAACAACCGCAGCAGCACAGAAAGATACAGAGGCACAGAGGCAAGGCAAAACGGCAACACTGGCTTATATTCAACAACTAGTTTATACGACAATCAATGGTTACAACATCAAAGCATTTAAGGCAAACATTTAAGGAGGACATGCACGTGACTACTAAATACAACAGTCCGGTAACGACACAACAAGTCATATATATCAGCAACAGATCAAAGCATTTAAACATGCATGTAACAATATAACAGCGTTCATAGACAAACAAGTTCAGATCACATAATGTTCACGATACGTCACAGTCCATTCAGAACACTTCGATACATTATACAATGTTCGCATCACAACAATTCACGTTACAATTCAAAGTTCATTATCGTCTACATCAGAGTCCTTCTTTTTCTCTCTTCTTTCTCTTCTTTTCTTTTCACTGTCTCTACATTGTGACACGTATCGATACATAATCACATACCTTAATTCCTAACTGAATCGCCAGTGTCCCATCTTGCACTCCACCTCTCCCTCAATACTGGTACTCCAGCTTGCCAAACTCCTGCATCCCAACGCTTGCTCCCAAGATTCCACCTCCTCCTTGTCCTGACTTCCAAGATCCGACTGTCCTTCTACGACGACCGACTCCAACTGCCAAAACCTCACTTCGTCTCTCTCTTCCCCACTACCGCTTATACCCTCTCTATTTGCCCTCTGCCCTTACTGCGCCTATCTCTCGCCTGCTGCCTATCACCCTCTCATGACAGCTCTACCATACTCTCTGCCTGTCCTTCTCTGCCCCCTCATCCTCTCTCACTGCTAATTCTTCCTCACATCTGTCCCTTAGCCTTATACTCTATCTCTCTTACTACTTTTCTCTCTCTTCTTCAAGGGGTGTTTAGAACGACCTCTAATCGACCGCACAAGGCCAGAAAGGTCCATCCAAAAGCCATCAGTCTCCCAGTAAACAAAGGACTGTCTATTTCCTTCTAGACGTGCCGGCGCCACACTCAAAGTGGGTCACCAAGAACTGCACTTAGCCAAAATCCATAACAATATGTATATTATATATATATATATATATACACACGATGGGCTTCTTTTAGTTTCCGTCTACGAAATCTATTCACAAGGCTTTGGTCACCCCAAGGCTATAGTTGAAGACACTTGTCCAAGGTTCCACGCAGTCGGACTGAAGCCAGAACACTGCGGTTCGTAAACAAGCTACTTATCACAAAGCCGCTCCTACGCCTAGTAGTATATATATATATATATATATATATTTATCTACTTATAAAACTGAAATGCGAAAAGTTTGTTTGTTTGTTTGTCTGGAACGGTTTAAAGGCCACTACATCCCGTCGGATTGACTCCAAAATTTACGGTTCGTGAGCAATCATTCTCACAGAAATGCGCGCACAAACAGACACAGAATGTCACGGTTTAAAGGTCAACATGTTTAAAATATAAACAGCTACGAGTTTGCGTATATGCACGTAACTATGTGCATGGGTGCGGACGTGTGTTTCCAGAATGTCTCAGTTTTAAGGTCAACATATTTAAAACATAAATAGGTACGAGATTGCGTCGTTGCATGTATCTATATTCGTGAGTGCGGACGTGTGGGTGTTTGTGCGTGTGTGAGCACAGTCCACATATACCCAAGGTGGTTGCATTGTCTTATGGGAACTGGCCTTGTGAAAGTTCCGGACCCCATTAATGAACTCATTTGCATACAAACAATGAGGGCTCAACTTGAACTTGTCCGGTTAACAAACAGTAGTGTCTGAATGGGAATTAGCTTGCTTACCTAACAAATATTTCCGAGTTCAGTCCCACTGGGTGGCATGTTGGGCAAATGTCTTCTACTATAGTCTCGGACCGACCAAAGCCTTGTGAGTGGATTTGGGAGACGGAAACTAAAAGAAGACTGTCGTATATATATATCTGTATGTAGCAGTAAGAGTGGCTGTGGTATGTAGCTTGCTTTCCAAACACGGTGATTCTTGTACAGTCCAACTACGTGGCCCCATGGGCAAGTGTCTTCGAATATAGCCTCGGACAGACCAACATTTCTGAGTAGATTTGGTACACGGAAACAGAAGTAGCCTGTGCTATATAGATAGTGTGTGTGTATATATATATATGGATACATATATATATGGATAATACAATATATATGGATACATATATATATATGGATACATATATATATATGGATACATATATATATATATGGATACGTTTGTGTCTGCCTTCCAAATGCTGTTTTTACTGAGATCTCCCTTTTTAGTAGAAGAAATAGCTATAACCCTTTGACTGCTATTTCTAAATTCGGTATGTGGTAAGGCAACTCGTTGCTAAACCCTTATTGCTTAGTATATATATAATATATATATATATATATATATATATATATATATATAGATAGAGAGAGAGAGAGAGAGAGAGAGACATAGGCATATATTGACAGATATATGTATATACATATAGATATTTAAACATATAAGGGATGGCCATAATGGGACATCCGACTCAATAGAGAGAGCAGTGAAACTCAAAAAAATCGTAAAAGTCTATCATGTCTGAATAATATATTCGTGAGTTATTTCCACCTGCACATTATAATTTAATAAAAGTAATATAATTATATGTAAGGAAAGTAACTCTGGAAGATGTTATCTAGTTATCTCCCTTCCGAGAGTTAATTTCCTTAAATATTATTTTATTATTGTTAAATTTTTATATTTAAGGGAAGTAACTGTTGAAGAAACTTTGTAGTTATCTCCCTTAAGTATGTAGTTGTCGTAACATAGACTTTGTCGCTCTTTGACTCTTTCAGTTATTTCACTGTGACCATGGTGGAGCATCGCCTTTAGTCAAGCAAATCAACCCCATGAATTATTCTTTGTATGCCTATTACTTAATGTATAGGTCTCTTTTGCAGAACCGATAAGTTACGGGGACGTAATGTTCGATATACTGATTTAGTAGGTATTTATTTATTGTAAGAACTTCAATTATCATAAATTATGGGCTAGGAAAGATACTGGAAACTTTTTTGATAGACCTATTGGGGCTCCTTGTGTGTGAGGGACTGTTTTTATTTATGTGAATGTGGGTATTTTCATTTCAGTGTTTGTGTGTGTGAGAGAGTTTTTATTTCTGTGAGCGACTGAGTGTTTCTATTTGTTTGTGTGTGTGCGACATTTACAACTACAACAAACACTTTGACCATTGCTAAGATACCCACATTTGAGATCACTAACTACTAAATCAAAATAAGTTCAATTTATTGCACCTTTAGTGACTTGAGATGTTGCTCATATTTTTCTCATGTGTCGACAATGTATTAATTTCACAAGTGGATAAAATAAATTCTCATACTGGCGTGGAGGGGGCTGATATTCTAACTGCGAGTGGAAAGCACCCAATGCCCCTTTACATTCTGAATAAATTGTATGTTTGTGCTGGTTAGGGTTTTATGTGTGAGTGTGTAACTGCGTTTTTATTCTGTGTGTGGGTGGGTGCGTATTTGGGTGTGAGTGTTTGGATGTGTAACTGTATTTTTCATTTCTATTTGTGTGTGTTTGTGCATGTGTAGGTATGTAACTGTTTTCGTTTCAGTGTTTGTGTGAATATGTAGCTGTGTATTTTCATTTCTTTGTGTTTGTGTGCGTGGGACTGTTTTTATTTGTGTGTGTGTTTGTGTACGTGGGACTGTTTTTATTTGTGTGTGTGTGAAAGTGTGTGTTGGCATTTTCATTTCAGTGTTTGTGTTTGTGTGAATGTTTTTATTTCTGTGTGTACGTGTGTGTGATCGACTGTGTTTTTATTCGTTTGTGTGTGTGCGACAATTACAGCTACAAGAAACACTTTAAGCATCTCTAAGATACCCACATTTGCAGATCCCTAAGTTCTAAATGAAACGAAGTTCAATTTCTTGCACCTTTAGCAACTTCAGATTTGCGAGTGTTAGGCACCCAATGCCCACCGTATCTACATACCTGGATCGGCCATAATTGGCCTCATTCGAAGATCTCTCGGGTGTAGAATATTTATGACTATAGAAGTTAACTTGTTACAGGTTTTGTTTATGGCTCAACTTTTGTAGATTTTGGGAAGTTCATAGATGTTACTGGCTTTGCAGTGAAATCTAGTCAAGCAATTTGTCTCTTTTTTTGTTAAACCGTGTTGGAACTGGTGGATAAGAGTAGACAGTTTGGTCATTATCTTCGATTGACTGTAGTTGTTGATGTTTTAACCGATACAGGTGTGTTTACTCCCTGTATTTTAGCGGTTTGGCAAAAGAGAATAAGTTAGAATAAATAATAGGCTTATAAAGAATAAGTGCTGCAGACGATGTGCTAGACTAAAGGCGGCGTTCCAGTATATATATATAATATGTATATATTACACATACAGATATACGTGTATATACCCCACACGCATATATCCTATCTAAAACAAAAAGAACTTGATTATGTCCGAAGAGTAGTACTAGATAACATTATACTTTATATATTTGGGTATAGTGAAATGTAAATGATCAGCTAGTCAATGTTTATTTGTTAAAGGTACCAGCAGATTACTTGTATGTGTCTCTGTTGGTGTGCGCATGGTAGTGTCTCCTTTCACAGGCGTAAAACGGACACACCTATTACAGAAATGCAACATGAAAGGTATTATATGACGTTTAGGAGATATTTTCAGCTATCCCCCTAGTGAACAGGTTATAGACTTTTGTCGCTATTTACTCTTTTACTCTCATTTACTTGTTTCAGTCATTTAACTGTGGCCATGCTGGAACAACAC
>NW_021834904.1:0-7500 GCF_006345805.1 Octopus sinensis
GAAATATAGCGGCGGACGAACTTCTATAGAGCCTTATATAGAATATATTATATATCTATATATATTATATATATATATAGATATATATATATATATGTATTATATGCATGCACATATATTTATATGTATGGCGTATGTACGTACGTGTGAGTGTATATATATATATATATATATATATATACATACATATATATATATTATATAATATTATATGCATGTATATATATGTGTGTGTATTTATGTGTGTGTGTGTATTAATGAAACGAATTTTGGATTTATTGATACACAATACAAATGCATATATACATACACAAATATGCTATATATATATATATATATATATATATATATATATATATACATATACACATATATATATATATCATACAACACACTATATAATATATATATATATACATAGATTTATTACACTAGATACAGATTTCTATGTATACATCTCCCCCTCTCTCTATATATATATGTAATCAATATATATATATAATTACATAAATAGAGGTATTTGTAATATATATAGATATATAGGTATATATACACATACACACACATATATATGTTATATACGTAATATATATATATGTTTACGTGTTACGTTAGATATATATATATATTATATATATATATATATATATATATATATATATATTATATATATATACACGCATATATGCCTATATACTTGTATATTGATATATAGATAAAGATACAGGCAGAGATTAATTCAGATAAAGAACAACGAATGTGTGTATGGGAGAGAGAGAGAGAGAGAGAGAGAGAGAGAGAGAGAGAGAGAGGAGAGAGAAAGAGGGAAGTGGGAAGAGTGGGACAAATAAGGAAAGAGGAAGATATCCTGTGACTGTTGTGATTAGGCTGACGTTAAGATGCTGGTAGAAAATTTAAGTAAAGTGAAATTGGATGGCTTAAAATAGATCCAGCACGGTGCATAAGTTCAATCTGCATATGTGACACCCAGTATTGATTTCTAGTTATTTGTGTGTGTGGTGTGTGTGTGTGTGTGTGTGTGTGTGTGTGTGTGTGTGTATCATATATTTATTATATATATATATATATATATATGAACACACACACGCACACACACTCACGCATATACGTACATACACGCACATATATAAAACTGTGTATATATCTGTGTATGTATATGTATGCACATATGTACGTACATTCATACTTATTTGTGTGTGTGTGTGTGTGCATTGGAAAATAGAGAAAATCCAGGAGGCAAGAACAGGCATTGGAAAGCTTTTGTTTATAGAGAATACATACATACATACACACACGCACACACGCACACATACACACACACACATACGCACGTGCAAACACACCACATTTTCACACTCTCTCACGCACACACACACATTGGCAAGCAATCACACATACATGTACACACAATATTATATATAGCCAATATCTGCTTTGAAATAACCAGCATCTCCCCAAGACCGAAAAAAATATTACATATGAGGAAGCATTGCTAATATATATAAGTATGTTTGCGTGTGTATGTATGTTATAATATATATGTGTGCATATATATGTATATATATATATATATGTATGTATATGTATATATATTAATATATATATATATATATCTATATATATAATATATATATATATATATATATACTATATATTATATCCTAGGCATGTTTGTAAGCATGTTGTGGATATATGTGTGTGTGTCTCGGCAGTAAGTATTTAATGATTTTTCGGGCGATTCTTGTACACTGGCCCATTACTTGCTGTCCAAAAAAAAAAAAAAAAACAGCCTGGCGGTGTTAAATCAGGTGATGTTGGTGTCCAAAGTCCCTTCGAAATAATCCGTTCAGCGAAAAACTCGAAGTAGCGCCATGGTGATGCGCAGGATGAAAAACATTCAATGCGGAGAGACTTTTTGAACACACTATAACCAATCATTCTTCGGTTAACCAAAATATGCAACATTTTCAGTGCTATCGGAGTACTTTGCATGAATTACTATTGAGATGATGTCGCCTGGATCTTACCTAGCTCCTCAATTATATATTTATTTATATGTGTTAGTATATATATGTGTATGTGTTTGTATGTATTTATGTAAGTTTGTATGTATATATATATATATAATAAAATAGTATAAAATACTATTTACTGAATCTCAGTTTTTATATGCTTGACCACTGGTCTTAAATTGATGTTATAAAATTAATAACCAATTTTTCACCCTCATTTTTATTTATATATATATATATATATATAACATACATATGAGAGGGATGACCACTAAGTGGACATGCATTATGCTAGAGGTAGACCCCATTTTGCCTGACCACTAAGAAAAGATTGTTCTCAAGAAAATTCAGCAAACGCCTGAACGTAAGCGAGCAAGACAAATGAAAAGATACAAAATATAAAGATTAATGACAAACACGCTTTCATTGTTACCACTTACGTAAATGTCTGCAATTCATCAGCGTGAACGTCATAGCAAAATATAATTTGCAGAACTATACACGGGAGGTCCGCATGAGATTGAGCATGCATATAGTTCTACCAATTACATTTGGGGTTATATTTCACATGGTGGTGCCACAGCGTGACCGCAGACTAATGATTGAAACAAGTAAAAGATTATATATATATATATATATATTATATATATATATATATATATATATATATATATTATATATTTATATGAAAAACAAGTCAAAATAGAAAATGCTTAAATAATTTTATAAGAACATTTCATTACCGGTTTCGGTTTATTTTGAGACCTTTTCAACTGTAACGATTAATAATTAAATTTAGAAAAATTAAAGAAAAGTTTTTTTAAAGGAATATTTTATAGTGTTCAATATAAGTGGCATTCTGCCTTTCTCTGTCTCCCTTGTTTGCACTTGTGTGTTCGAGGCCGTTGTGAATTCTTGGTAGGGTAGAAGAAGAAGAAGGTTGATGAGGAGAGGGGGTGGAAAAATTTGGGAGTGCCTTGATGGTCGTATTTTGAATGGTCAGTGACGGCTAGCAGTTGCAGTTCAATTCAGGAGAATATTTCTATATATAGGCGTAGTGAAGGGTGCGTGCATGTACGCGTGTTACTGTTTGTATTTTTATGACGGTATATTTATGTGGATGCATATTTCAGGAAACGAAGAAATTAAGGTTATCGGGGTGGTTTCAGACTGGAATGAATATAAAGAGAAAAAAGAGAAGACCAAAAAAAAAAAGTTTGAATGAGAATTAAACAAAGGATCTGATATCACCGAAATCGAATTAACTTTGTTAATTGTCGGCTGCATAATTGCGATTGGAAATCGATCTTTTATATTGCTGTTGTTGCTGTGACGGAACATCCTTGCTTCATTGACCTTCTTTGGCATTTATCGGCTGAAACGTTGCAGCCTGTAATATAAATGTTATCGTTGGTAGATTTTTATTAATTCTCGATTTTTACCCCGCCGATTTGGCTACTACATATACCACCGTATTTGTTTCCGACTTATAAAAAATATATATAAACTCATTGCTGTATTTGATACCGTATAAAATGCACGTTTTTTTTCCTACTCAAATAGATATCAAAAGATCAGCCAGGGCCATCAATGCGAATTTGGGGTTCACACAAGCTAATTTTCTCCCTGACGCTCAAAACTATTGACTTAATTTTAATCCAGACAGTTTAATCCTGACTCCATAATGATAATGATGATAATAATAATAATGATGATAATTATAATAATGATGATAATAATAATAATAATAATAATAATAATAATAATAATAATAATAATAATAATAATATATAAACACATATAACATACAGAAAATTGCACTACTAGGCACTGGCACACATCCTACGCAGAACACTTTCCATACAATAACCATCAGAGCATCACAACAAATCAACGCACATACCTAAGGCACACAGAGCGGCTGCTCGTAGTGAAGTGAAAGCACGCTATAAAAATAAAACTATTGAATAATAATAATAATAATAATAATAATAATAATAATAATAATAATAATAATATGTAATGATTATTATTATTATTATTATTATTATTATTATTATTATTATTATTATATTATTAAAAATTTTCGGCACAAGGGCCGCTTGGAGTCGATTACATCGACTGCAGTGTTCAGCTGGTACTTATTTTATCAACCCCGAAAGGATGAAAGGCAAAGTCGACAACGGCGGTATTTGGACTCAGAATGTAGCAACGGGCGAAACGCCGCTAAGCATTTTGTCCAGCATGCTAACGATTCTGCCAACTCGCCGCCTTACTACTACTACTACTACTACTACTACTACTACTACTACTACTACTACTACTACTACTACTAATAATAATAATAATAATAATAATAATCCTTTATTATATAGGTACAAGACCTGAAATTTGGTCGGCCCGAGGCTATCGTAAAAGACACTTGCCGAAGGTGCCACGCAGTGGGACTGAACCCGGAACCATGTGGTTGGTAAGCAAGCTACTTACTACACAGCCACGCCTATGTATATTATTTTATTAATAAGGAGCTTTATGTATTTATTTGTGCATCGTACTCGGACAGCTGTTTCTTATATGCATTATGTGTGCATATAAAATTGAAGGACCCTAACAAATACTATCATCATCAGAGTCCGCGCAGAATCTTCTGAATCGTCAGGTTGTCGGCGGCTAAAATAGGACCTTTCCTCGCCTTCACCGTACCGAGGTTGTTTGAGACGGAGACTGATTTTGGATTTCCTGGACGGAGGAAATGATGGCGTACAGACGTGTCAATGATCATCAAATAATAACATGTACGTTATACCTATTTCTTTATTGCCCACAAGGGGCTAAACATAGAGGGGACAAACAAGGACAGACATAGGTATTAGGTCGATTACATCGACCCCAGTGCGGAACTGGTAATTAATTTATCGACCCTAGTGCGGAACTGGTACTTAATTTATCGACCCCGAAAGGATGAAAGGCAAAGTCAACCTGCGCGGAATTTGAACTCACAACGTAACGACAGACGAAATACCGCTAAGCATTTCATCCGGCGTGCTAACGGTTCTGCCAGCTCGCCGCCTTTATGTACGTTATACCGGCTTTTCTATGGTTAGTGTCATGTTTGCATTTCAGTTAACCTTCACGATTTAAACTACCCATATCTGGCCCCAAGTTTTCTACATGTTTCCTGCTCAAACCAACCACAATTACCTTACAAGGTCATTCTAAAAATAGACAAGTACATCATTGAAATCTCAAAGCTAGTATACGAGATAATGCATGATTAATTCGAAACAATATGAATGCACAAACAAAGTAACGCGAATACTAAAAGGTTAAGCGAAGCATGGCAGAAATAATATTTATCTACACGGCTTTATAATCGGCGGCAGTAGGCCTAACGAGGTGAATGGCACAGGGGGCAACATGCATTTATGTTGAGTCAAAAGCCGTGATGCAAGGCAAAGGTCTGGAAAGATGTTCTATAACCAGTACGTACGCCAGGTTAGATGGTACTACGAAGTATGGAGGTCCTTATAGCCACATTGGCAATCTCCAGCATTCCTGTAGACACTTGGTTGTCTCGGTTTGATTTTGCCGCTGAGCATATAACGTAAGATCAAGTGTAAGTCTAACGTGCGCATAGTACGTTCTCATAATAAAAGATAAAACTTGCGCCATTCTAGTACCTGCACGGCCACTAGGGCCGCAGTCTAGTGACTGAAACAAGTACAAGATCAAAAATATCAGTCAATCACACACTCACTCACTCGATCAATCAATCAATCAATCAATCTATCTATCTATCTATCTATCTATCTATCTATCTATCTATCTATCTATCTATCTATCTATCTATCTATCTATCTATCTATCTGCCTGCTTGCCTTCCTATCTGCCTGTCTATCTATCTAGCCATCCGTCTGTCTGCCTGTCTGTCCGTTTGTCTATCTAATCTATCAACCTAATCTATCTATCTATCTATCTATCTATCTATCTATCTATCTATCTATCTATCTATCTATCTATCTATCTATCTGTCTGTCTGTCTGTCTGTCTGTCTGTCTGTCTGTCTGTCTGTCTGTCTGTCTATCTATCTATCTATCTATCTATCTATCTATCTATCTATCTATCTACATAATGCTTTTCCGAAATAAACATACGCTTCATTGTAATGGTTCCAAGAACAACATCAATAGCGACAAGATGAAGAATGCCTAAGGGCCAGTCTTGCTGTCCCCGCAGGACTTACAGTTTAGATCTAGCTTATAAGGGTGAAATGCTAAGTTAAAGCACATCATTTGCCGATCAAAAAAAATTAAAAGTTTTATATCTGCCATATGTTAAAACAGGATTTGCCGAAATGACAGTGTCCTTGATGACGGAATACAAGGCTAATAAAAGCCGAACTGTTCCTTTGTTTCAAAATAAACAAATAAGTAAATAAAATATAAAATTAAATGAATAAATAAAATGAAAATATAAAGTAATTAAGAAAAAAAAGAAAAAAATAGGAATACTGCGGCAGGAGTAATTAAAGATACAAAGACAATAAAAACGTATAACAGAATAAAAATAGCTAAAATTTTAACGTATAAACGTTCTGGCCTGAATCGAAGATAATCTCATATTTTTTTTTACTTTTTGGGCTTATTTAGTCAACTGTATATTATCATTATCATTATTATCATCATCATCATCATCATTATTATTATTATTATTATTATTATTATTATTATTATTATTATTATTATTATTATTATTATTATTATTATTATTATTATTATTATTTTTATTATTATTACTATTATTATCATTATTATTATTATTATTATTAATTATTATTATTATTATTATTATTATTATTATTATTATCATTATTATTATTATTATTCATTAAACTTTTCGCTGCAACATTTCCTATCCGAATAAAGAAAAAAATGAAAGAAGATGAATAAAAAATAAAAAATCAAGAAATTGAGCTTAATACGTTAGCATTTATGTTTTTTCTCTTATCCACACACACACACACACACACACACACACCACACACACACACACACACACAAACTCACACATACCTACCCGTATAATTTATGCCAAATTGTATTACGTTCCAGATTGCTTTACGTAATACGTACATACATACGTACATACATGCATACATACATACATAGATAGATACATAGATACATACATATACACACACAACATATATATATATATATATATATATATATATATACATATTATATACATATATACATATATATATATACATATATACTATATGTATTATATATATATATATATTACATATATATATATATATATATATATATATATATATATATATATATATTATATATATATATATATATAATATATTATATATTACACATATATATTAAAGAAGAGCGTATGTGTGTGTGCCTACATGTGAGTGTTTATGTGCTCATGTGTATACACCCCACCA
>NW_021834904.1:12500-30000 GCF_006345805.1 Octopus sinensis
ATTTTGAAGAAAGACTAAAGTGAAGGTTGTAGCTTTGATAACTTCACAAGAATAATTAGCGTCGCTAATGAAGTTAGAATGCTTGAAGCGTGTCACAGCCTCTACGGCCCCCATGCTGTTCCCAACTTTTATACGCTTAACGACTTTTCATGTTGGCAAAATGCCACAGATATAGCGGATGGGGCGGATGAGATGCAATCAAATGAATCGAACTAAGTACATAACGAGTACCTATTTGATCGATTAATGTGGATAGGGGATGAGAGTAATTTCAATCATTCGGTTCTGGATTTGAAAGCGTAGTCGAGAAAAGGAACGAAGAATAAAAGAACAACGAAACAAAACAAGAATAAAAACAAAAACAAAAGCCGTTAGTCATTCATGTTCAATTCTGACGTGTTTTTGTCACCCTATTTACTCTTGCCATGTATATAAGAATAATTTAAGAAAACACGTATCTGAGATTGTAAGAAATGGTAATAACACTAATTAAGTTTCTTGATACCAGATAACCAGTAGTAATTAGTTTAATGTAGATAGCTATTAAAGACAGGTAAATTAGTTTTTGTTTTACCTGGAGAAATTTCTCTATGTTTAACTAATGAATGTCTATTAACTAAGGTAGATGATGGACTAATGATTGTCTATTAACTCTGAAACATACTTTCACATTTAACACTTGCGGTTATATTTTCTACTATTTCATTTGACTTCTGTCTCCTTCAGCCTCTAACTTCTTCCTCCTCCCTTCATTCGATCACTTTGTCTTTCTTTATATCTATTCTTTCTTTTCTTTTCTTTTTTTTTTGTTGTTGTATTTATCTCTTCTCTTTTTAGTTCTTGTTACGCGTCTAAACATACATGCAGATACGCATACGAAAGGTACAATGTCGCCATTGCTAAACTGAAATTATCTGTCTCTGTCTCTGTCTCTGTCTGTCTCTCTGTCTGTCTGTGTCTCTCTCATTCACACACACACACATTCTCTCTCCCTCTCATCTCCCTCCGCACTCTGTCTATGTTTCTGTTTATCATTTCCCTTACACAAGCACTAAGCCAACGTACACACAAACACACGTCTATTCATGCAGATGCGATATATCGCATGCAATCATGTCGATACTAAAATAAACAAGTGATGTAGCTGAAGCGAAAAATAATGAGGAAGGGTGCGCACAATCACATACGCTCACTCACAACACACACACACACCACACACACACACACACACACACACATACACACACACACACACACACACACACACACACACACACACACACACACGCTCACACACATACAAATAATCACACACGTACATATATATACACACACACTTTTGTGTAACAGAACGACATAGTTAAGTAAACGTGTCCAATAGATTACTGGTACTTTTGTTGCACTTTTTTCTCCGCCGAAATGAACAAAATGAAAACGGAGTCGTCATGGACACTGTCCGTCAGTGGTCCTCAGCCGGGGCCCACACGGCCCTTAAGTAGGTCTACACAGCTCTTAAGAGGTCCACATAAAATTTTGATGTTAAAATTTGTGTACAATAAATTGCTTTTACTTTTACAATTCACAAAATATTTTATAAATTTTTTTTACATAAAATTTCTGATAATATTCAATTATAAAAATATACTCTTTTACTCTTTTACTTGTTTCAGTCGTTTGACTGCGGCCATGCTGGAGCACCGCCTTTTGTCGAACAAATCGATCCCAGGACTTTGTAAGCCTAGTACTTATTCTATCGGAGTCTTTTGCCGAACCTCTAGGTTTCGGAGACATAAACACACCAACATCGGTTGTCAAGCGATGGGGGAGGGACAAACATAGACTCTTAAATGCACACACACACGCATGCTCACACACACACACAAACACTCACGCGCACACACACAACACACACACATACACACACAGACATATATATACGACGGGATTCTTTCAGTTTCCGTCAACCAAATCCATTCACAAGGATTCGGTTGGTCTAAGGCTATAGTACAAGACACTTAGTCAATGTGTCACGCAGTGGAATTGAACCCAGAACCATGTGGCTAGGAAGCAAGCTCCTTACCACACGAGGAACGTTTTTAAACATCGAATGTTTACATTATTTACATTTGACGGATATTTGACAAATAATAATAATGATGATGACGACGACGACGACGACGATGATGATGATGATGATGATGGGGATAATAATAATAATAATAATAATAATAATAATAATAATAATAATAATAATAATAATAATAATAATAATAATAATAAGAAGAAGAAGAAGAAGAAGAAGAAGAAGAAGAAGAATAACAATAATAATAACAACATCGAAAAATACCTTAGGAATGAGAACCCAAGTTCGAAATTCCCCCTAGACACCTGATGAAAGCTGGAGGGTATATCAGCCAAAACGTTGTGTTAACAACAAACAAGATGAGGACAAATATCCGTCAAATGTAAGTAATGTAAATAATGTACATAATTCCTCATCTCTTAAATATAGAACTGTATCGAATGTTTATTAGGGTCCAGTAGTGTAAAATATGAATCGAAGGGGTCCACAGGTAAAAAAAAAAAAAGAAAATGGCTGAGAACCAGTGCTTTAAGCGAATCTGTTGTCAAATTTCCTTCAAATCGCAGTCTAACAAAATGACATGAAACAATGAACATCATGGATTTGCTCGATCACGGCTGATCTTGGCCAAAACAAAACAACAGAAGAAGCAGCAACGTCAGCAGCAACGTCAGCATCATCGTCAGCAGCAGCAGCAGCAACAAAACGCTAACAGCGAAATACCAAAGTCTGCTTCATCGATCGTATGCAAACTCAAACCTAAAGCGGAGGAGCATAAAAATCAAACATTTTCTTTCTTTCTATCATAGGCACAAGGCCAGTAACTTTTAAGGGACTAGATAAGTCGATTACATCTGTCCCAGTGCTCAAATGGTACTTATATTATCGACTACCTAAAGGCTGAAAGAGAAGGTCGACTTTGGTGGAATCTGAACTCAGAACGTCAAAAGCCGAAAGAACGATTCAGCATTTTGTCCGGCATGGCAACGGTTCAGCTAGCAGGGCTTAGAAACCAAAGAAGAGAAGGTCTGATTGGGCCACGGTGAGTGAACATTTGTTAAACATTTACTGTTTTACTCTTTGACTTGTTTCAGTCATTTGACTGCGGCCATGCTGGAGCCCCGCAGGACTTATTCCTTGTAAGCCTAGTACTTATTCTATCGGTCTCTATTGCCGAACCGCTAAGTTACGGGGATGTAAACACACCAGCATCAGTTGTCAAGCGATTGGGGGGGGGACAAACATAGACTCACAAACATATACACACACATATATATATATATACATATATATATATAATATATATATATATACACACACACGTATATATACGACGGGCTTCTTTCTGTTTCCGTCTACCAAATCCACTCACAAGTCTTTGGTCGGCCCGAGGCTATAGAAGAAGACACTTGCCCAAGGTGCCACGCAGTGGGACTGAACCCGGAACCATGTGGTTGGTAAGCAAGCTACTTACCACACAGCCGCTCCTGCGCCGTTTGTTAAAAATTTGTTAAGCATTTGTTAAAAATCAACAGATCAAATTAGAGAGTTGCTTACGAATATACGTTTATTAAAGGAAACAATTAACAAATTACAACAAAATCATATGCACATAAAAAATAAAATAAAGTAACAATATGAATAATTTAATTAGTTAATTAGCTCCAAACTGTGTACTGATGTGAAAAAACATGAAAAAACGAATACAGAGTAAATCAGTTGTACGTCATAGGAATTGAACCTGCTTTGCTTACGATGGATGACCACCACCAGATATTACAATGGAGCAGCACAATCGATGGACCTGCTAGAAATAGCCCGTGATAAACTGTTAAATGTAGGTGTGCGCAATAAGGGCCTTATCAAGTAAAATATATGGATGATATGAAATGCTAGATGTGTGCGTCAAACCGAAGCATTTGAACGGTTGTTTATGCGTAACAATGGTATTCTCGTGCAGGGCTAACTAGGAAGCAGGTCTAAAAAGTAAGATATTTGACCTTCAGATTTTGTATCAAAGATTTTGGCTCAGCTTTTTCGGAAAGATTAAGTAAAAGGTGGAGGAGAAATTAGAGACAAAAGTGTTCAAGAGACGTAGTTGTAGTGGTGGTGGTGGTGGGCAAAATGTATGGTAAAATGGAAACCAAGAGAGAAAGCAAGGTAAAGCAAGTATGGAAGATAAATGATAGAGAAAGGAAGAGGAGATTATTAAAAAGGGGTACAATGAAGTGAGAGAGAAAAGAGACATATGCAAGAGAAACACACATACTGAGATGGAAAGAGAAAAGGTGAGAGAGAGAGAGAGACAGAGAGAGAGAGAGACAGAGAGAGAGACAGAGACAGAGAGAGAGACAGAGACAGAGACAGAGAGAGCAGGAGAAGAGGAATGGAAGGAACAAATAAAGGGAGAGATAATAAGAGATGGGTTAGAGAAACTATATAAATGGAAATGAGCAATTTAAAAATTGCGAACAGAAAGAAATAAAAAAAAAAACAAAAAAATAACAAAAGTGAAAACAAAAATAAAAATAAAGATAAAAATGAAAATAAAACATGATGATGTGAGAATTAGTTTTAGAGACGGCTGTAGATGAGAGGTCAAAGTGTAGTGTTAATGGTGTTGGAGATGTTTTTATAGTGTTTGGTAGAGGAAGGAAGAAGGAACTGGTATAAACATGGCGCAGGGAGGTAGAAAACAGGCGAACGAACGAAGAGTCACAATAAGGTAATAAGAAGGTGTCTGAGGAAATAAAATGATTGTCATACATAAACACAAACACACACTAACACGGCTGTTTGTTTGTGTGTGTGTCTGTGTGTCCCCGTATACATGCATATTTCGTTTTCGTTAGTATTAACGAATGGGAAAAAATATATACTCATTACCTTCCAATTTTCTGTTATTCAGCAGTTTCCTCGACGTTAAGTCGGATAAAATAAACTTATATAACCACATGGTTTTCGGTTCAGTCCCACTGCGTGGCACCTTGGCCAAGGGTCTTCTACTATAGCCACGGGCCGACCAAAGCCTTGAGAGTGGATTTGGTGGACGGAAACTGAAAGAAGACCGTCGTATATATATGTATATATATATATATCTTATTATAAAAGGCAGATTTTATCTGCCTCCCTTTGTCAGTTATAGAAATCTACAATATAGGATTTCTTCAATTACAATTTACTTAGCATTTTTAAGAGTAGAATGCATCGGGTTTTGACAGGTCCACTTTTTAAAATTTAAACTCCAATTAAGCAAAATTTACAGAAAACTCACATTCTGGTGTGTATGTCAAATGCTTTTCTTAATGTGGTTTACACCACACGCACACGCACACACACAGTGTGCAGCTAATAAAATGAAGGTAATTCACCTTTTGTAGTGAGTGACTCTTTCAGTCTGCCACTTCCTCTTTACACACATAGACACGCAAATATATAAATAAAATTGTAAGCTAACGTGCGTGTTTGTGAGTGTGTGTGTGCGTGTGTGTGTGTGTGTGAGGGTGCGTGTGTGTGTGTGTGTGCGTGTGTGCGTGCGTGTGCGTGAGTGTGTGACAGGAAAGTTTTTTAGGACGAATATAAGACCTATATCGGCGATGTTTCGCTTGTCGTAGCACAGGTTCCGTCGATTTCCGTAAAAACTTTATTTTTTTTTACATAAGTAATGAGAGCGAAAGAGACTAAGAGAAAGCGATTGTATGACGAGGGAAGTTCTTTTGAAGTTACCGTGCATGGGACGCATTGATGTACATGTGTGTGTGTGTGTGTGTTTGATGGAGTGTGGGAGACAGACAGTATGTTGTGTAAGTGAAGTGCTCTGTTAGTGTGTGTGAAGAACAGAGAGAGTAATGTGAAAGAGAGAGATAACTGAAATTTTTTACTCGGTTTATGTGTATATGTATGTATGCATGTATGTGTGTGTGGTATGTATGTGTGTGTGTATGTATGTATGTATTTTGGCCGATTCAGTGTTTACATTTTTTACGGAAATCGACGGAAACGTGTGCTACGACAAGCGAAACATCGCTCCTATATCCAAGTAGCAGAAAGATCGCCCAAAAGTGTATATAGATATTTAAATGTATTTATATATTCATCTATATACAGATGTATGTATAATGTGTGTGTATATATTCCATACACGTACCATTCACTCCGCACAAAGTTTTTTAGGACGAAATAAGATCTAAAGTTATCTCTAAGTAGCACAGAGAGATCGCCCAAAAGTGTATATAGATATATAAATGTATTTATATTCATCTATGCACACATGTATGTATAACGTGTGTGTATATATTTCCATAGAGGTAACCATTCACTCCATACAAAGTTTTTTAGCACGAAAATAAGATCTAAAGTTATCTCTAAGAAACAGAAAGATCGCCCAAAAGTGTATATAGATATTTAAATGTATTTATATATTCATCTATACACACATGTATGTATAATGTGCGTGTATATATTCCATAGAGGTAACCATTCAATCCATACAAAGTTTTTTAGGACGAAAAATATTTATATATAAAAGAAAGGTTGTGTGTCTGTCTACTCCGATTTAGATTCCTAACTACTCCCACATTTTGCGATGCAGTTTAACCAAAACCGGGTATCTTATAGTCGTGATTCATATCGAGCCCTTCTGGGTATTAGCGCGCGTCTACGATGAGTCTATGATTTTACAAATAATTTACCATCATTTTTTTTCATTTTAATGCATATTTTTTAAAATAAAGGAAGTAACTCTCAAACTTCACACCAATATGCGTGCTCATATGCGACGTAATATCACATCAGCAGCATTTCCTCACACCCTCCTTGCACTTGGCGAAGGCAAAATACCAGGGGATGAAAATGGTAATATTGCCATCGATTCCATTTGTACCATTGTTAAGACGCCTTCTGATCTCAGAGATGCAGTGTTCCCAGATCTACAAGCTAATTATCAGAATATGGATTGGATTGGCAAAAAGGCTATACTGGCCCCGAGGAATAAAACTGTTCACCATATTAATGATGAAATGCTAAAACTCATTCCTGGGGAAGTCTATGTATATCAGTCTATCGATACAACTCCTGACCCAGAGGACGTCATCAACTATCCAATAGAGGTACTCAATTCCTTTGAGCACCCCGGACTACCACCACACTTTCTCAAACTTAAAGTTGGTGCCCCTATAATGCTCATCAGAATTTGGTTCCCCCAAAACAATGCAATGGCACACGTTTGATCGTTAAGTCCTTATCTCCCACCGTAAGCTTATATCAATATTTGCCTGAATAATCATCATAATTCAGTGCAATCATTAACAGTACTTTCAAGCAATTCAGCCCCGAGCAACGCCGGGCAATTCTGCTAGTATATATATATATATATAATATAGATATATAATAAAAAGGTTCAGCAAAGTTGCTTCACCACACACTGAAGTTTTAGAAACTAGCACCAAAAATCTTTGCTATTTCTTCTACCGGAGAAACCAAAATACTTGAGGGATTATCTTCAAGTAATTACTTCAATTATTTGGTTTTATCCGGAGACCCCCTTTTAAGTAGAAGAAATAGCTAAGATTTTTGGCTGCTATTTCTAAACTTCGGTGTGGTGTGAAGCAAATCTTTGCTGAACCCTTTTTATTAGTATTACTTAAACTTACCGTGAAATGTCCTTTTTTCATACCGAATTCTACTTGGTGAAATTATTAATTATTTCTTAATTATTTAATGTTACCCCTTGTTATTATATATATATATATATATATATTATATATATATATATATATATATATATATAACATATATATATATGTGTGGTGGTGTGGTGTGTGTGTGTGTGCGTGGTGTTGTGTATGTGTGTGTGCGTGTGTGTGTGTATTTGTGCGCGCGCGCGTATGTGTGTGTGTGTGCGTGTGTGGTGTGTGTGCGCGCGTGTGTGTGTGCGTGTGTGTGTGTATGTGTGTGTGTGTGTGTGTGTTGTGTGTCGGTCTTCGTCCCCCCTAACATCGCTTGACAACCGATGTTGGTGTGTTTACGTACCCGTATCTTAGCGGTTCGGCAAAAGAGTCCGATAGAATATGTACTAAGCTAGCAAAGAATAAGTCCTGGGGTCGATCTCTTCGGCTAACGGTGGTGCCCCAGCATGGCCGCAGTCAAATGACTGAAACAAGTAAAAAGAATATATATATATATATGGGGGGAAATTCAAGAAAAAAACAAAAGACGAAGACAAGTGGTGTAGACAACAAACAGATGTATTAGTATAACGCTCGGGAAGTGAAATAGTCTTTAACGTTTCGAGCCTACGCGCTTCCTCACAAAGGAACACAGAAAGAAACAAGGAGAGAAAATAAAGAATGTGTAGTGGCTAGCGATCTATCATGGCGAATCATATATATATATATATAATATATATATATATATATCTTCCACTTGTTTAAGTCATTAGACTGCGGCCATGATGGGGCACTGGCTTGAAGAGTTTTACTCGAACAAATGGACTCCAGGACATATTTTTTAAGCATGGTACTTATTCTATCGTTTACTTTTGCCGCACCGATATGTTACGGGAGCGTAAACAAACCAACAGTGGATGTGTGGTGAGACAAACACACACACATACATATATGCAACGTGCTCTTTTAGTTTCCATCTACCAAATCCACTCACATGCTTCGGTTGGCCCTTGGCTATAGTAGAAGACATTTGCCCAAGGTGCCACACAATGGTACTGAACCCGGAACCATGTGGTTGGGACGCAAGCTTCTTATCACATAGCCACAATACTTACTCTATCGGTCTTTCTTGCCGAACCCCCATGTTATGGTGACGTAAACATACCGACAGTGGATGTGTGGTGGGAAACACACACACATGCATACACACACGCAACGTGTTCCTTTCAGTTCTTGTCTACCAAATCCACTCACAAAGAGGACCAAGGACATTAAATGAGAGAAGATGGGTCACGGTGTGTCCGACTGTGGCCGATCGAGCCGATGCGTGTCCGGAAAGCTTTGCTGCAGGTCAGGCATTGCTAGTCTGTTGGAACTGAAGCCAAGGAATTGACTATGGACTTACCTAGTTCACGTTTGCTTTGTGCGTCTGATCCTATTCTGTTCGTAGGAGGTGGCACCTCGGTTGGTGCAGCCTCGCCAGGCAGGGTGGTCATATGCTTGTATATCCCCGGTGTCAGGGATGTATCGCAAAGCACTTGAGAGAGGCTCTAAGTGTATCTGTGAAGCGCTCTTTCTGTCCAATTTGTGTGCACTATCTTTCTGCCAGTTTTCTGTAAAACAGTCTTGTGGAGAGTCGTGTTGGGCCTTCGAACAAGGTGACATACCCAACTTGACTTATACTCTCCTGAACAGCTCAGTTCGAGAGAGGATCTCCGTATCTGTGACTTTGTCTTCCCGGGTGATTTTCAACAGCTTTCTCAGGCAGTTCATGTAGTAACAGTTTAGCCGTTTAGCGTGGCGTTCGTAAGCCGTTCATATTTCTCAGACACAGTAATGAAGGCACTTCAGTTGTTTGGTACACCGCCAAATTGGTGGCCAGCATAATGCCTCTCATCTCCCAAACTGATTCACGTAGCCGCCCGAATGCTGAGCTTTCCTTTGCAATGCGTATGTCGACTTCGCCGTCAATGTTCACAGATCCGGAGAGTCTGATGCTGAAGTACCTGAACTTATTAATAACCATCAGGGTTTCCCCTTCGACAGTGGTAGTTGATTCTACATACTGCATGTGTGGGGCATGTTGGGGCATGACCTCTGTCGTTTGAGTACTGATTGTGAGGCCATACTTGTTGCAGGTAGTGGAAAAGCAGTTCATGTTATGCTGCATCTGAGTCTCTGTGGTGGCTTTGACTGCGCAGTCGTCTGTGAGCAGGGACGGTGCACTGAGTCCTCTTTCAGCTTGGTCTTGGCCTGTAGT
Source organism: Octopus sinensis (assembly GCF_006345805.1). NCBI lineage: Eukaryota > Metazoa > Mollusca > Cephalopoda > Octopoda > Octopodidae > Octopus > Octopus sinensis. The sequence goes on from NW_021834904.1 coordinate 22,510, forward strand.
CTCTGCAGGTTAAAGAGTCTGTCATCAGTCCTGGATCCGTGATGAACAGTGTAGGTTCGAGTACACAGCCCTGCTTGATTCTGTTAGTGATTACGAATACGTCGATTGCGAATGAGTTGGAGTATTAAGAAACTGACAGGTTGCATTTAATATGACAACAGGTAAAAAAAATGTTGATAACTGATATAGCGTTAAATTCAAAAGGGCTCAGATAGTGTCACTAATTAGGCGGTCAGAAGTTAGAAACTCAATACCTGTCAGCAAGAATCCTTGTAGTTGAAATTTTTGGTTCACAGCAAAGACATTCTTTAAATGAGTGAAAAATTTCTCGTTCTGTGTGTGGTAAGAGTTACTCGTTCTAATATAGGCCATTGTATTTCTAAGAGAGCTGAAATATATTCCTTCATATATGAAGCTTGCTTGTAGAGTTTCGTGAATAATCTCTCATCCAAATACTTAAGACCAAACTCGTGTAGAATTGCAGTTTAAATCCACTTCCCGTGAATTCTGTTTGTTGCTTTGTACACGGGGCTGTTGTAATCTTGTACTTTTGTAATTTATACTACTTTTTTCATTCATGCAATGACAGACAGCACATTCCAGTTATTAGTGACATCAGAGAATCTTTGAGCAGTAAATTGTTTTACAAGAAAGGCAAAGCTTTTCCTCAAACAGCTCAAGGATGATTGTATATACATTCATGTGTGTGTGTGTGTGTGTGTGTGTGTGTGTGTGTGAGGTGTGTGGTGTGTGTGTGTGTTCTTTTCTTCTTTTACTTTAGACATCAGACTGCAGCTATGCTGGGGCACCGCCTTGGAGAATCTTAGTCGAATAAATTCGTCCCAGTACATTTTTTTTTAAATTTTGGAAGTCTTGCACTTATTCCATCGATTTCTTTTTGCCGAACCGTTAAGTTACGGAGGTGTAAACACATTAACACCGGTTGTCGAGCGGTGGTGAAGGACGAACAAAAATACAAACATATATATGTATATCACAGCACCACACAACACACAACACACCACGCACCCCACACCACACCACACACCACCACAACACACACCACCTAACCACACCACGCCACATCACACCACCCCGCACACACTAGCACTGACCTATTTCTTTACTACCCACAAGGGGCTAAACACAGAGAGGATAAACAAGGACAGACAAACGGATTAAGTCGATTATATCGACTCCAGTACGTAACTGGTACTTATTTAATCGACCCCGAAAGGATGAAAGGCAAAGTCGACCTCGGCGGAATTTGATCTAAGAACGTAGCGGCAGACGAAATACCGATTTCTTTATTACCCACAAGGGGCTAAACACAGAGGGGACAAACAAGGACAGACATAGGTATTAAGTCGATTACATCGACCCCAGTGCGTAACTGGTACTTAATTTATCGACCCCAAAAGGATGAAAGGCAAAGTCGACCTCGGCGGAATTTGAACTCACAACGTAACGCAGACGAAATACCGATAAGCATTTCGCCCGGCGTGCTAACGGTTCTGCAAGCTCACCAGCTTCTTACGACACAGCCACCCCTGCGCCTGTATATGTATGTATATTGTTATGTAGAGCGTTATTCAACATTTCCGTGTACATTAGAGCATGGAAAGACACTACGCTGCACTAATTACAAAAGAGAAGAAATTCTCCTCATAGACAAAATCGATGGAAACACACCGCTACGCTATGGATGACGTTACCAGTCTGTAGCACGCATGCATTTCTGTGTCGTTACGCCTCATCAGCTATTTATATCGAACCGTCGTATATGACTAGTAAGAACTGGTCAATCTGATATCAGAATAGCAAATTATACATTTGCTGATGTGCAAAATGTTTTACCACGCTGAAATAAATTCAGTAAAAGATTACTAAATGGAGTTGAATGAAATGTTATGTATAGTCTTCTTATATGTGTTCGTGTGCATTCGGACATGACAAGACTATACGCTGTACAAGCTGTCGCGAGAGAAGAAATTCTCCTTATAAGACTGTAGAGAACTTGTATCAGTGACTAAAAATCTATGAACAAAACGATTAAAACAATAGCTACTGTTGCAACTATTGATGACGAACGCTGATGATATTTATACTGCCGACAACGATGGTGACAATGATGATAATGACCATGACGACGATGATAAAGATTATGATGATGATGACGACGACGATGATGGTGGTGATGATGATGATGATGATGGATTCGCATGACAACAAAGATGTCCATGAAGGTGAAACTGAGAAAGCGGTAGTGTTGGAGGAAGGGGTGCCGGAGGAGTAAGATAAGGAGAACACAACTGATGGCAGCATTGTTGATGTTAAACAGAAACGATAATGGTTACGTTACGTTTTTTTGCGTCGCCATTTTCACGTAGATGAAAATGGAAGTAGAAACGATTCCATACAGCACAGACACGCAAAAATGAGGCCACACACTCACACACACAGATGGAAAGGTGGGGCAAATAATAAATGCATAAATATTTGTATGTGTTTGCGTGTGTGTCTACGTGAATGTATATATATATATATATATATATATATATATATATATATATATATATATACATGTGTATATATATGATATATATGTATAATATAATCTATGTACATATATGTATACATACATACATGCATATATATATATATATATATATATTATATATACTATATATTATATAAAGGCTTAGTAAAATAAATTACTTTGCCGCATACTGAACTCATTAGAAATAGTAGCTAAAAAAACTTTTTTAAAACTATTTCTAATACTTAAAGAAAACCTCTCTCATATAGTGTTTGCTCAATTCAACTCACGAAAGTATGGGGGTAAAGACATTAAAATCAAATGCAAAGGTTATTTGAGAACGTACGTTTCAAGATTAGTCAACTCGACATTTCTATCATCAGCTCAGAACTCCTTGGTTTGGATTATATGTATATACATATACATACATACTTAGATTGATTGAAAGGTTGACAATATAGATAGATATAAAGGCAAGCAGATAATCAGGCAGATAGAAAGACAGACAGACAGACAGATGGATGGATGGATGGATGGATGGATGGATAGATAGATAGATAGATAGACAGATAGACAGATAGATAGATAGACAGATATATAGATAGACATACATACAGACAGACAGACAGACAGACAGACAGACAGACAGACAGATAGATAGATAGGTAAAAAGTAGATGAAGATAAAGACGGAAAGCGGGAGAAAATGGATGCTAAAATCAGAAAGAAAATACATGCAGTTGAAGAAATAGTTCCTTACTGACGTCATCTTTGAGGCGAGGTGTTGGGTCAGGCAGACGACAAGATGGTTGGCTGGTTGGCTGGCTGGTTGCGTGGCTATTTGGAAGAAGGGTGGTGGGCAGGCATGCAGTCAGGCAGGCAAGCAGACAGTTGGGTAGGTAGGTTGGTAGGTAAGTAGGTAAGTAAATAGGCAAGAAGGTATGTATGAAGATAGGATTTGGGTAGGTAGGGAGGTCGGTACATCGGAAGGTAGGTGGAACGTAGATGCGTGTATGTGTGGTAAAGGGGTTAGCATTAGGGCAAGAAGCAGGTCCAAGGGTTGGTCGGGTTTAGCGTTAGGGTTCGAGTTAGGTTTAGGGTTAGGGATGGGGTTGGTCTATACGGACAAGAAGCTGCTGTTGGCGCACCAGGTCCGTATCTTACACCCTTCTTACACCATCAACCGCGCGAAGCTTGTGTGCAGGTTTGCCTGTGAATGAACGTGTGAGTATGGTACGTATGTATGTGCTCATATCTTTGAGAATAGCTGGAAAGGGTGGTGTGTATATGTGTAAACGCACAAACACACACACTCACACACTCGCGCACACATACATACATATGCATATATATATATATATACACCATTTATATTATTATTTGATTGAACGCCACGCATCCATTTCCAAGTATATATATTTATGTATGTATGTATAAATGTAAATATGTGTGTGTATATAGATACACACACACACACACACACACACACACACACTCACACACACACACACACATATATATATACCCATATATGCATGTATATATACATATAGATGTAGATATGTACATATATGTATGTATATATGTATATGTTTTATTTATTATTTTGTTATTATATATATATACATACACACATGTACTTACATATATATTCGTATATATGAAAATACACATATATGTACATATATGTTTGTATATATATATATATATAGTGTATATACGTATATAATGAAAATATTTTTATGTATATATACATATATGTATGTAGATATGTGTATGTGTATGTGTGTGTGTGTATATATATTGACACACGCAGGAACTTGTTTATCTCATTGCGATCAATAGAGTGAAGCCTTTTTGATAACAATAACCGGACGATAACATCAAACGATTGCTGGCATTAAGCAAATTTTTAAATCAAAACTAGTGAGCTAGGACCTCACTAGTTTTGATAACAATAACTTTTTGAGCGCATTATTCATGATTATATTATGCAGCTTTCTCCTCATCTATTCTCTGCTTATACATGTGTGTGTGTGTGCGTGTGAGTGTGTGTGGATAAAGAGAGAAAGAGAGAAGAAGCAGAGAGAGGTCTGGAGAGTAAGGATCAGAGAGAGAGAGGAGAGAGAGAGATTTGTCTAACATCTCTCTCTCTCTGTAAGTCTCTCTACTGCTACAGAATTACCATGAAATCCCTCACACATTGTATCGCACTCAAATTCTCGGCCCAACTTTTGTCCATTCCTGAGACCATCTTCTCCAACCGCACGACCACGACCACCACCACTACCACTACCACTACAACCACCACTGGCACCACCACCGCCACCGCCACCAAAAACTACTACCACTACTATCATCACAGACCAGCAGCAGCAGCAGCACCACCACCACCACCACCTCTATCACATCCAATACCTGCACCATTATACCATAATGCAAGTTCCACGACCACCATGACCACCACTACCACCAACACTTCTACTCACACCATTATCATTACCACAACCAGCCTGACCACCATCGCCACCACTACCATTATCACTAGCACCGTTTCACCATTACTGAAGACAACGATGACCACCACGACGATCTCGACAACAATCATGACAACCAGCAACCGCCCACCATCGCAGCTACCACTACGACCACCGCCAACACCACCACCACTACCACTACCACCACCACCACCACCACTACCACCACCACCGAAATCTCTACCACCACTACCATCATTCTCAGACACCACCGCCATCACCAATAACAACAACACCAACATGATCACCACAAGAACCACTACCGTCGCAACCATCACTCACAATTACCACCACCACCACCACCACCACCACCACCACTACCACCACCACTACCACCACCACCACCACCACAATCACTACCATCACTAACCGCTTTATGGTCACCATCCCCACTATCGTCGCCCTCATACACTCAATTCCACATTTTCCTCCCCTTGCCTGTCCCCTCCCCACCATCGATATATATTTCTCCTTGTACACATGCCTCCTCTTCTCCTCTCCCCACCTCTTCTCTCCCCTACATCTATCGCCATGACCCCTTCTCCGACTACTCCTCCTTTTCCTCATAAAAACCAGTCAACTCGTCAGACCCTCATATGTTCAACCATTCGATTCCTTTAACAACATAACCCAGACTCCCCTACCCATAACCCCTCACCATACCACACCACACCACTGTAGACCACCACCATCACCACCACCACTACCACCACCACCACATCCACAATCCTCCAAACACTTGGCTAACCCTTACATCGCCACCACCGACGCTGTCATGACCACCATCGATACCATTATCCAATCCAACACCAACACCACCACCACCACCTCCACTACCGCCGCCGATGCCACCACCACCATCACCACCACCTCCACCACCATCATAACCATCACCACCGCCATTACCACCACCACCACCACCATGACTACCAACAATAATACCATCACCACCACCACCACCATTACCACCACTACCACCACTACCACCACCACCACCACCACTACTAACAACAACATTAACATTGCGAATAACATTATCTCCACCACAGCCATCACTACCACCACTATCACCACCACCACAACCCCCACTACAACCACCTCCACCATAACCACAACCGCCACCACCAGCAACAACAGCAGCAGCACCACCGCTTCCATCACCACTAACATCAGCATCACCTCCAACACGAAACTCATCACCATTACCATCGCAACTATACCTCTACCCTAGCTTTACATCACAGCCACCACTAGCACTACCACCCATGCTGCCAGAAACACTACCACTACTACCACCAGACCTACCTCCGTCACAACCAACACCACCAAGCAAAATATCAACCACCATCGTCTCTGCCATCACTGAAACCACCACCACTACCACCACAACGACGACGACCACCATCACTACCACAACTACCACCAACACCACCACCACCACCATCACTACCACCACAACTAACACCACTATCACCACCAGCAATACCACTGCCTGCACCGCCACCTTTACCACCTGCATATCCACAACCACCGCCATCAACATCAACACCAACGCCATCAACAACACATTATCATAAGTCATCATCATCAGCACCACCACAATCACCATCATCATCATCGCCATCATCGTTATCAGCATCACCACCACCACCATCATAATCATCATCGCCATCACCCCCACCATCATCATTATCATGGCCGTCATCATCACGATCACCATCATCATTGTCAGCATCATCGCCTTCATCATCCCCATCATCATAGCTCACCTCCTTTTCATCCTCCTCCCTCTTCTCATCATCACCATCTTCATAATCATCGTCGTCATCATCATCATCGTCATCACCATCATCATCATCACCACCACCATCATCATCCTCATCATCATTATCATCATCATCATCATCATCATCATCTTCATCACCATCATCATCATCATCATCATCATCATCATCATCATCATCATCATCGTCGTCGTCGTCGTCATCAACCATTGCCGACCACCCCACATCTAACAGCGCCATCACCCCGCCACCATCATTACCAACAACAAAACCACCACAGCAACATCATCCATCCCTAATCTTACCCCATCACCGATACAGAGCCCTCCCCCTCCCCCCATCTCTACACCTACCTAACCGAGCCCTTACGTTATCCCTTTCACCATTAAAATAACGCGCTCTCTTTTTCTTCTGCCTCTCATTTTTATACTGCTACCCTCTCTTTCCTTATTACTCTTCCTTCCTCTCTCCTTCCTCTCCTGCTGATCTGATTACAATGACCTTCTGTCCCACCGTATCTCACTCTCTCTCTCTCTCTCTCCTCTCTCTCCATATTCAGCTATATCTCTCATCTCTTTTTCAATCTATCCAGCTCCCTAATCTTTCTCTCTCTCTCCCCACATATATATATA
>NW_021834904.1:35000-40000 GCF_006345805.1 Octopus sinensis
ATATATATACTATATCCACTCTCTCTCTGTTATATCATATATATATATATATATATATATATATATATATATATATATATGCCAGTCTCTGTATATATATATATATACATATATATATATTAATGTATAATCTCTACATATGTTTATATTTATGTATATATATTATATATATGTATTCAAACACATACATATATGCATGCATACATACATGCATACATACATGCCTGCATGCATACATATATATACATATGTCTGTCTTTGTGTGTATATGTGTGTGTGTATGTGTGTGTGTATATATGTGTGTATGTGTGAGTGTGTCCTTTGTTCTTGTACTGCTATTTTCTTCACTTTTTCCTTTCTCGTTTTATACTTTTCTTTTTTAGCGCTGTAACATGAAGACAAAAAATAAAGTAAAAATGCAAATAACCAGTATGAAAAATGTAAGAAGAAAAATATTTGGTCAATCTCAAATGTAAAAGCTGTGAAGAAAAAAACGATCGATCTTTGAGCAGCTTTCATTGTTTAATACTTCCGTTCTGTCTGTTCGTCGTCCTCTCTCACTCCCCCTCTCTATCATTCCCTATCTCTCTCTCTTTCCCTATATATATATATATATATATATATACACATACACACATTGATGTGTGTATGTATCCACCACTTTCTCTCACTCACTCACTCTTTAACTCTTTCTTGCAATAAAACACAAATCTGCATACCTATCTGTATGTGTATGCGCATGTGCAGTGCTATAGAATGCCATGGTTTCTTGACATAGATGCATAGTTAGTCGCTGGTTAAATGCAGTGTAAATATGACAGTTCTGCAATGGTTTGTGCTATAATGTTGACAGATTTCATCTCTTACAGGAAGGAGTTTAGCTTTCAATTATCGCCAACCGTTTTAAAGGGAGCTAACCTTTCACCTTAGGGTGTTCGGTTGAAAGATTGCTTGCAATTTACGCTACTACAATTAGTCCACCGTTGGCTAAAGTTTCACTAACAGCAACTGAAACTGACTGGGAGCTTTATTTTCCCCTTGCAGCAAGGGAGATTATTAGCTTCTTTTTTCTTCGCCAGACCATTAATTCTTCACTAATCCGTAATTCTATTAAACTATTGCTTAGTTTTAATGAAGACATAAATTTTTATACCGATAATTATTTGCCTCAGCAATAGTAAGGTTTCATGTCTTTCGACGGTGGCTGCGTGGTAAGAGGCTTGATTCCCAACTCCACAGTACAGGGTTCAGTCACACTGCTTGCAACTTTGGGCATATGTCTTCTATTATAACACTGGGCCGATTAAAGTCTTCTGAGTCTAATATGTAGACGCAAACCGAAAGCAGGCCGTTATACATGTGCACACACGCACACGCGCGCATACACACACATACACGCATATGTGTGGGCGTGTGTATACAGGGTCGACTAAAAGTCACACGACAGTGTATCAAATTTCCATAAATATTTGATTTTGAATTTTATTCATTGATTCCAATTATGAATGTTTAATAATTGAATGATGCGAGCTGAAATCACCGTTTTTTTTCCCTTTTCAAACAATTGTCTATTTATTAGCCGAGTCTCATATAAAATAATTTTTCTTTTTGTCTTGGAATTAAATGGGTTTTGATTTACTGTCAGGTGACTTTTGGCCGAACTTGATATATATTTATCTATATTATATATATATATATATATATATATATATATATACATGTGTACACATGTTTGTGTGTGTGTGTGCTAGATTTAATTCCTCATTGCAATCAATATGGCTCGTGCCTTATGAAGTATACGTATATATATATATAGGGTATGATGGGTAAATTATCCCCATTTTATGTTTTTAATTTCACGCATGCGCATTGTTTGCTTTTGGTTTTGTCTACTACACAATATAGCAGGGTCACTTGCGCACGGTCTGTAAGAAAAAGCAGCACCAAGACGCAATTCACTCTGCCAGAAATTTGGAAACGACATGCTGTACGGCTTCGCATTCGTACCGGAACATCTAATACGAACATTTCAGAGTGTTTGGGTGTCAAACTGAGGACAGTGCGATCTGAGGACATGAACCGAGAGTGATAAAAATCAAATATCCAGTCAACATCATTGTGTCTGAAGTGATCATTGGTGATGGGGACGTTATTCCTCCGTTCATCGTCTCACATCGCCCCACACTCAACCCGGAGGCCTACATCAAGTGCCTGGAGGAGGTTATGATATCCTGGGATAAGAGGGTAGCTGCTGGAAGATCTTATGACTGGCAACAGGACTCTGCACCATGCCACACAAGCAGGAGAACCCACTCATGGCTGTCAGATAATTTCTGCAACCACATCACCCCTAAAATCTGCCCACCTAACTCCTCAGACTGCAACCCCCTTGATTATTATGCATAGGGCACAGTTGATCGAGAGACCCAAAAAATTCCTCGTAACAAAATAGATGAAATGAAGGCAAGGATAATGGTAGCATTCACCAACTTAAACAAGGAGACTGTCCAGAAGAGTTGCAAAAGTTTCCGAAGTCGTCTGGAGGCTGTGGTTGAAGCCAATGGTGATTTTATTGAATAAATTTTCTCTTTTGTATTTTAAGGTATTTTTATGTAATTTTAGTAAATATGTCTGTTAAAATGTGATGCCAGTGTTATTTACACTTTTGCTTTAACTTAAACGACAGTATATCCACCGCACCCTGCAATATATATATACAGATATATATATATATATACTATAATATATATATATATATATATATCTAATATTATATATATCTATATATATATATATATATATTATAATATATATAATAATTAAATTTAATTTCAACTCTAGCATAATTTTTTTTTAGTATGGAAATGATTAATTACCAAAAAGACACTTATAAAGTCCTTATGATTAATTTTTTTGTGGATAATTGGTTAATTCAGCTTTTATTTAATTTCTACTGTAATAACACTACGACGATAATGATTTTTAGAAAGTTCCTACGTAATTTTTAATTATTAATCTTTGATTTTTAGCAATGATTATTATGAATAATTAATGCAATGTAATTTATACTATCATATGCTATTTGACTTAAGATAATATAGTATTTCAAATATATTATTTTGCTATTGACCCCTAGATAACTAGCATATTGTTATTATAATAACATATATCTTTTAATAATACGAAAGAATGAAAGTGTTATTTCTTATTCCGCCATGATTTAAAAAAAAATATTTCTTTTAAATATTTTTTAAAAATATTGTTCCTGGTATTTTTTTAAAAAACCTAATGCCTTAAGATATGTTTAGATTAAAATACTTAATAGCATACAAATATATTTTATGACCGTTATATTAGTTTATTTTTCCTATTTTATTTTTCCTTTTTTATCTTCGTTTTTGTTTTTAATTATTGACGCTCCCGCTAGAGAACATAAATATATTTAAATTCAGTCTTTCCTTGGATCTGTGTATCAAAAATTACACTGAGGAGATTCTGACACACAAACAATGTATTTTTGTAATTTTATTATGGGTAAGAATCGAAACACTGGTATGTAACTTGTATTTAATATTTATTACATTATATTATTATAAGAATATAATATAATATTATGTTTATATATTTTATTTTTTGAATTAACGATTGCATATCTCCATTTTCTATTCATTTATATATATATATATATATATATATATATATATATATATATATATATATATATATATATATATATAATAACGGAAGCTTTATGAAAATAGACAAAAGACGAAGGCAGTTTACGGAAATAAACAAAAGACGAAGGCAGGTGGAATATAAACAAACAATTGTATTAGTATGGCGCTCAGGAAATATAAATAAAAACAAGTCTTTAACGTTTCGAGCCTACGCTCTTCAACAGAAAGATACACAGAGAAAAAACACAGAAAGAAGGAGAGAAAAAAAATGCGTGCAGAGGCTAGCGAATCAACATGGCGATCTGATTTCGGCCAGAAGTCAAAGATCAAACGTGAGACCCAAGAGCGAAATTAGGGGAGATAATAGGGTTAAATGACCTCGCTCCACATAAGAGTGTGTGTGTTGTGTGTATGAGAGAGTATTAGTGCGTATGAGAGGTCTGGACGTGTGTATGTATATATGATGTGATGTGTAAAGTCGTATGGTGTAGTGTAGAGAGAGGAGATGAGGAAGAGGGGGTGAGGGGGAGGGTGGAGAAAAAAGGGGAGAAGGAAAGGGGAGAAGAGGAGGGGAAGGTGGAAAAGGAAGGAGAGGAGAGAAGGGGGAGAAGGAAGGAGAGGAGAGAAGGGGAGGAAGGAAGGAGAGGAGAAGAGGAGGGGAGAGGAGGAGGGAGGATAGAGGGAGAGGGGGAGAGAGAGAGAGAAGGGGAGTGAGGGAGCAGAGAGAAAGAGGGAAGGGGAAGAGGGAAGAAGGAGGGAGGGAGAAAGAGGGAAGAAGGGAAGAAGGAGCAGAGAGAAAGAGGGAAGGGGAAGAGGGAAGAAGGAGGGAGAAAGAGGGAAGCAGGGAAGAGGAGTAGGGGTGAAAGGATGAAGGACTGAAGAGAAGTAGGGGTCGGGGGGAGGTTAGATGAGAGGGGGAGAGGGGGTTAGATGAGTAGGGGGGAGAGTTGAGACCAAATGGCGTATAAGAGCGAAGAGAGAAGATTAATTCCTGTTCACGGCGCAAACGGGAATCCGGATGGCCTCTGTGTAAGGACAAACCGAACACAGACAGGTGTTACAAGGAGTGTTATTATCATCATCATCATTATCATTATCATTATTATCATTATTGTTTTTGTTGTGGTTGTTGTTGTTGCTATTATTATTATTATTATTATTATTATTATTATTATTATTATTATTATTATTATTTTTTTTTTATTATTATTATTATTATTATTATTATTATTTATTATTATTATTATTATTATTATTATTGTTTTACTTCTCAGAGCTCTCCGTCTTGTTTGATCTGGCAGATTCTGTGACAGTGGACAGCAG
>NW_021834905.1:0-5000 GCF_006345805.1 Octopus sinensis
TGTATACTGTGGTGTTTCATGTTCTTGTCCATGTCTGTAATTATTTTTACTGTTTACCTATATATATATATATATATGTGTGTGTGTGCATATATGTACGTATATATATATACTCACACACAGACACAAATACATATGCACATATAGAAAGTGTTATTTAAATGTAAATTAACTAAGTGCTAAAAGCAAACACAGGTAAATATATACAAAAACACAACTTAAACTTTCCTCATAAACCCTGCACACAAACACACAGACAGACGCACACACACACACAAACACACATACACACACACACACACACACATACAAACACACACACACGAAAAAAGTTGTAAATAAATGAAGGCATTTACTAAATGAATTTATATTAAGTAATGAGGTTGATAATAACGTTTAATTATGAAATGTAATGATCAGCGACGTTGTCTTGCGGCGAAACATGGTGTTTGATATATACACACGTCTGATGTTAGTGTATACAATGGAGAAAATATGTAGAACAGGTAAATTGCTTACATACATATATATATATGTGTGTGTGTGTTCATACATAAATACACACACATACTTATATAATCCAGGCTTTAGCACATACAGACACGCATATGTATGTGTATATATGTATGTATACATGGATATATGTGTATGTATATATATATATATATATATATATATATAAATGTATATATATATTTATATGTATATAAAGATGCATGTATATATATGTAGGTGTATGTATATATATATACGTATGTGTATGTATATATGTATATATGTGCATGTATATATATACGTATGTGTATGTATATATGTATATATGTGCATATATATATATATATATGTGTGTTGTGTGTGTGTGTGTGTATATATATATGTATATATGCACATACTCACAGTGGCATTTTATACCAACACACAAAAACTAACGCATACGCATACACAAATATTCGAATATGTGTGCATCCACACACACATACATACTTATCATCCGACAACTCTATTATATTAACCATCTGATTGTGTTGTAATTTGATATAGTAACAAGTTTATCCAATACTCTTCTTACAGACTTGGCATGAAAATATTTTTTCGTTGTATTATGTCGTATTTATCATTATATTATCGGAATTAAACGTGTGTGAATCTGCAAATACAAACATACATACATTCATACATACATACACACACACATATATATATATATATATAATACAAAACATATATTTATATATGTTTATTTATGCAAAAATATACATGTAGAAATGTATGGACATGTGTTTATACATAAATATGTACAAATATGTATATGTAAATACGTATGAGTAACATTTGTGTTTGTGGGAGTATAAGTACATTTATATAAAGTTTTATATATATATGTAAAATAGACACGCAGGTATGTCATATTTTCCGTTTGTTCTCTTTTTATTTAATCCTGAATATATATATATATAATTATACATACATACATACATATGCATGCTTTTGGCCACTTTATTTTGAATAAAATCACTTCGTTCGATACCAGTGTTTCAAATTTCATAATTCTCTACAGATGCAAATCTTAAACTTTAGTTTTATGTGTGACAATGTGCGCGCGCTTCTATATATGCATGTTTGTATATATTATGCATGTATATTATATATGTGTATATATATTGGTGTGTGTGTGTCTATATATATATATATATATATAGACACACACACACACATACCTGGTTTCAGTTTGCGCGCTGCGGCCATGCTGGGGTAACGTCGTTAGTTTTGTTACACCTATTTGAAACCTCATCTGATATGCGTGTGACATTTTGTGAACGAGGGAGTTTCATGCGGCTGCCCATATCTGCGTTCAGGTGCAATCCTTGACGAGAAGGTCCAATTTTGTTTTGAAGAGACCTACAGTCACACTAATGCAAGCTCCTCAGGCGTTTCGGGGAAAGGCTTTTGGCCCTTGAAATCCAAGCTGTTGCTGTATCTGTTGAGATCTTTGGCACTATGCAGTGGTATATATGTATGTATATATATATATATATGTAAATATCAGGAGAATAGAGATTTATTAATTTATTACTTCTTTTCTACCGACTTTATGTAGTGTTTATAGGGACATTTGGATTTACCAAATTGAGGATTAACCGAGTATAGTAGATTTAATTAACTGGATCTCATCTACATTCACTGACGTCAGCCAGCATTGTTAACCGATTAGACCGTGCACAGTACCCGTTAGGATTATCTATCTATCTATCTATCTATCTATCTATATCTATATATATATATAAGTGTATATATATATATGCATATATATCTTCATGACCACGTGGGCGATGAAATGGCCAGGTGTCGTTATTCATCGCCGGTTACAGTGCGCTTTGCATACTTTTAACCTTCGAATGGCTAGGCGAGCGGGATAACATTTCTGTCTGATCGAAAGGGGTCTGGAGTAACGTGAAAGTGTCTTGCTCAAGAACACAACGCGCTGATTGGTCTGGGAATCGAATCCGCGACCAGTGATCATGAATCCAACACCGTAACCACTAGGCTCTCCGCGCCTTCATATCTGTGTACATGTACATAGATGCGTATGGCTGTGTATGCACTTTTGTGCGCGCATGTGTGTGTGTGTATGTATATATATATATATATATATATATATATTTTCATAAATATATGTACATGTAAAAAAATACAAACTGGGACAAGAACGCAAAACATTTAGAAGACGATACAAAAAGCACGGACGGGACATTCGAAGCCTTCAATCTTCAGTCAAGAATCGGATCATTCTCGCAATTTCGGCTGATTAATCTTGTATATATGTATACATATGCACACAAGCACGTACATACGCTTCATAGACAGTCTTATAATCAATAGAATATTTGAGACGTGAGTGAATCAATTTCGCATTATTTACAAACTTTGGGACCTAAATATATTTTCGTATCTTCCTGTTCATCGAAAATTATAATAAAAAGTATGTATTGAAATCTATTATTTTGTATGACGTACCACACATATGCGCGCGTGTGTGTGTTTGTGTGTGTAGGCATGGCTGTGTGGGAAGATGCTTGCTTTTCAAACATATGGTTCCGGGTTCAGTCTCACTGCGTGGCAACTTGTTAAGGTGTCTTCTACTCTAGTACCGAGACGATCAAAGCCTTCTGAGAGGATTTGATAGAGGGAAACTGAAAGAAGACCACCGTGTATGTGTGTGTATATATATATATATGTGTGAGTGTATGTATGTGAGTATTTATATATGTATGTACGTATATATATATATATATATATATATATATATATATATAGTATATAGAGAGAGAGAGAGAGATATGTATGTATATGAATGAGTGTTTTTTGCACTTGTCCTCCACCGCTTGACAAGCGGTATTGGTTCATTTACGTTCATGTAAACTAGCAGCTTGGAAAAAAAGAGATCGAAAATATATAAAAAGTTAGTACTAGTATCGGTTAGTACTAGTATCGGTTAGTTCGACTAAACACTTCAAGTCGGTGCCCCAATATGTCGGTAGTACAGTGACTGAAACAAACAAAAGATAAAAAGAAGTGTATATATACCATTCCCAGGATTGGACGGCAGCAGATAATATTTGTAGAGGGTGGAACAGATACACCAGAGAATATTGCGCCGAAAACCTCGAAATTGTGGTATGCATAGCAAGTAAATATTGTTAAAGTATGCAGGGACATTGCCATGTTGCCAGATCCCAGATGACCCTACACCATGGTAGGAAGTTAAGAAGTCTGCAGTCTCAAAAATCTCTCAACTACCATCAACCGACTAAAAAAAAACCGGGCGATAGCAAAAGTAACTTTTATGGAAAAAGCCAGAATATGACAGCAAATACTCGGATTGGAAGTAAAAAGTATGCATACATATGCATGCTAACACTCATTCGTGTATATATAGTTCTTCTCTACTCTACGCACAAGGCCCGAAACTTTTGGAGAGGGGTAGGGGGGTAGGGGGGCAGTCGCTTAGACTGAACGCAGTATGCAACTGGTTCTTAATTTATCAAATCCCGAAATTATGAAAAATACAGTCGACTTCGGCGGAATTTGATAGAATAAGTACCAGGCTTACAAAGAATAAGTCCTGGGGTCGATTTGTTCGGGTAAAGGCGATGCTCCAGCATGGCCGCAGTCAAACGACTGAAACAAGTAAAAGAATAAAAAAAATTGCAAGTACTTGCTTTCGTGTTCAGTCCCTCTGAGCCGTTCCTTCACCACGTGACTACCGCTATGGGCCCGAAAGATACTATGTCTTGTACGAAATTTAGGTTGAGGGAAATTGCGTGGACAACTGAGATTCAACACTATATGGGGCTCTGGGTAAGGAGCTTGCTTCCCAACCACATGGTTCCGGGTTCGGTCTCACTATAACCTCGGGCCGACCAAAGACTTGTGAGCCTTAGGTATACGGAAACTGAAAGAAGCCCGCCCATATATATATATATATATATATATATATATATATATATATATTATTCATATGTGTGGGTGTGTCTATGTTTGTCCCCTACCATCATCGCTTGGCAACCGGTGTTATTGTGTTTGCATCTCCATAACTTTGACTGAAAGAACCGATAGAAGAAGTACCATTCTTTAAAAAAAAAAATCAGTAATAAAGTCGATTCATTCGAGTAAAAATTCAGGGCGGAGCTCGAGCATGGCTTCAGTCTAATGACTGACACAGCTATAAGATAATTATATATATATATATATATACACAAACATATACTCTTATATATGTATATAGATGTGTGTGTATATATATATACATGTACAGTCATACAGATCAAAATATATTGAAATAATTCAGTATATACATCCAAATACATGTGTGCATATCATAGAGAGATATCTATAAATGCTTAACACACACATATATATATATATAAACAACCAAATGCCCATATATATACACGTCCAAATACCTACGCATCTGTGCATATATATATTATAATATGTGA
>NW_021834905.1:10000-45161 GCF_006345805.1 Octopus sinensis
TTAAATAAGAGGAAGTTACATTGTACAAGGTAGTCCTTGACACCCCTAGAGACGCGGTTTGGTCATAGTTGGATCGTCCTTAACCACACTCGATGAGCTGGAGATGGAGCTGAACCACAACAACAACAACGCCCTCTAACAAGTGCGCCTCACCGTGGCCACTTTCAGAAACAACTGCCAAATTTTCTTGAAATCACATCTCATTCTCTTTTAGATAGGTAAGATAATTTGTTTTTTTTTTGCCCACAAGGGGCTGAACATAGAGGGGACAAACAAAGACAGACAAACAGATTAAGTCGATTACATCGACCCCAGTGCGTAACTGGTACTTAATTTATCGACCCCGAAAGGATGAAAGGCAAAGTCGACCTCGGCGGAATTTGAACTCAGAACGCAGCAGCGGACGAAATAACACAAAGCATTTCGCTCGGCTTGCTAACGTTTCTGCCAGCTCGCCGCCATAGATAGGTAAGATAATGTATTCCTCAAGAGCCCTAAAAAGACTTGAAGGCTCCTTTCATCCATCAAGCATCCAGGTACTTTTGAGGTTATCACGCTCCCTTTTAATTTTCTCTTCGGTCACCTGAGCAATATACACGTCCTGGGTAATTGAATGCAATCGGTACTTCCTTGCCCCACCTCTTCCACGTCTAGCTTTGCTTCCAGCATTGCCTTCTTCTGTCTCTCTACCTGCCTGGTGCCACGAAATACGCACCCAATACATAAAAGCACAAGGTGTAAAGAGCATGCAGACTAACTCAAGCACGCATCAGTTTCTGAAGGCAGCAGCTCTTTAATAGAAGATGAGCTGGATGGAACATGATGATCCGTCTAACCCATGCCACCTTGGAAAGTTAACGAAAAGTGACGTTGCTTAGGACATGTACCCATGTGTTATTGAGTTTCTAATGCTTTGACTTACCTGTAACTATCTCTCTCTCTCTCTCTCTCCATATATATATATATATATATGATATATATATATATATATATAAACTTAGATATGTTTCGACCAAAGATTGGTCCAGGCCATGTCTACTTAATAGCACCCACTGATAGGATTATTCGAATCCTGTTTAAGTCAAGTTTTGTTCAAGTAGTGAGTTCTTGTTGGGTGAGTTGTATCCAATTATGGGTGGCTTATCTGGTATTCTTTGAAGGAATCTATCCAGACTCTGTTTAAAGTTCATATATATATATATATATATATAAGATAAAAAATAAGACCCCCTTCGGTCATGAATGACCATGGGATTGCACCTAGAAAGTTACCCTCCTAGACACAAGTCTGGGCAAGGTTGTTTTTATGGAAGGCCAGCAGTCGCCCATGCATACCAGCCTCCCCTCTCCACGCCACCAGTGTTATCCAAGGGAAAGACAAAGGTCGATACAGCTTGGCACCTGTGACGTCGCAACTCATTTCTACAGCTGAGTGAACTGGAGCAACGTGAAATAAAGTGCCTTGCTCGAGAACACAACACGCAGCCCGGTCCGGGATTCGAGCTCACAACCTCACGATCGTAAGCTCGACGCTCTAACCACTGAGCCATGCGATATATATATATATATATATATATATATATATATATATATATGTGTGTGTGTATGTGTGTTTGTGTGTGTGTGTGTGCGCGCGCACGTGCACACACACGCACTTTCTCTTTCTTTCTCTCTCTCACACACACACAGTGTTCGAGTTAGATTTGAAAATTTTTTTTAATGCTTTCTTTTTCCAGGAATAACTTGATGTTTTAATGAAGAGTCAACAGCATCGCAGGGCACAAGAATCTTCCTTGTGGCTCCCTTTTAATATTTAACATGACTTCTTCTACCTTCAATAAACTACTTTCCGTTTTTCAGCAATAACCGGCAACCTCAACGTATTTCTTTCCAATAAATTCTGTTATGAAATGTATTTTGGTTTTAATTCTACTCATAGATTTCCCTCCTTTATTTCTTCCGCTGTCATGCTGGAGCACACCTTGAAGATTTTTGTCCAATGAATCGACGCCAGTTCTTACTTCTGATTCTGATACGTATTCTATCGTTCTCTGTTGTCGATCCACTAAGTAATGTTGGTATAAACAACCAAACGCCGGTTTTCAGGCAGCACAAAGGGGCACACTCTTACACACACACACTTTCCGTCAAACAACTTCACTTACAAGGCATTGACCAGCCCGGGCCTATAGTGGAAGATAATTAGGTGCCGTGCATTGATACTGAACCCAAATCCACGTGGTTGCAACACGAACTTCTTAATTTCACAACCATGCGTGCATCTGTTAGGGATGTTTAGTCTACTATTTTAATCTCGCCAATCCTTTAATATATTTTAAAAAAACAATATTCCATTATCGAAAAACACATTAACATACCATCTCTTTTTATTAGATATATTTTTTTTATTGTTTTGCATTGTTCTCTATTAACTCCACTCCCATACCAACACACTGATTTCACCAGCTTTAACAAACTGTAGCTGCTCCATTTGTCACCCTGATATTCATTGTATTGAACCAATCCCAACTCCAACCACACACCTGTTTGATTGTTTGATTGTCTTATTGTTAAAAGCAATAGGGCAATCAAATTGATGAGATGACCTGTTTTAACCATTGACTCCTACTCCAGCCTCTCATTTCATCCTTTTCCCATCACCCTGTTCCTATTTTCGGCCAACTTTTTCTCTCTCTCTCCCTCTTCTGTTACCCATTCACCCTGTCTTAGCCACCCAGCTGTATTGCCCTCTGTAGACACTTACTCTACACCTAGAATAAATGAGCAGAATGGAAACACTTTACAAATCTTCTCAGATACTTTCTGATAAATGTGGATTTGGACAAATCGCAGCGCGTCACCTAGATTGTGCTGAGATAGAATTTTCGCTTGGTAAACAGGTAGAATTAGCATAAGTTGCTCAGAATTTCGGATAGTAGGCTTGGCAGACTAAAAATCCGTGAAGTGTACAGTCGATTTAAACAGAGTGCTTCCTTGCCGGTGCGGAAAGAGTTCAGAAATTAGATTCGCAATAAATGGGGAAATAACTTCAACGAGTAGGACGTGATAGAAAACTAAGAATTTTGGCAAAAGCGCTCACTATGTTGTCGATAATGGCGATCGATAAACCTGTGTGATGATCGGCGATGTATCCACGATAACTACTGCATGATGTTAGAACCAGTCGGTAGAGCATCTGGCTTTGTCAAGGTACTGAACATTTTGAATCAGTTTAAAGCTTTCGGCATCGTTGACCATCGCCACACCGCATCTGTCGTGAAAACAGTCAGATTCAGTGGCGTCTCTGCAGGATGGGATGCTAAAATGTAGAGCAGCATTTGTTCGGTGGGCAAATAAAACGGCCACCTTCCAGAACTTTTGGCATATAACGCCCTGTTCGTCTCCCCTCTCTTGTGTCTTTTAGTGTTGGAACTATTGCCGCTGAAAACAGAAAATTGAAGAGTATCCCACTCGAACTGGATCACAAGAGATGTCATCCGTATCATCCGTGTCTCAGTATACACAGATGATATTACTGTCATGCATTCTCGTGTACACACACAAACGCTCGCACGAACGGATGTGTGCGTCAGGTCGCTTCTGAACTCTATTGGTAAAAAGTAACTTTATATAACTTGCTGCCATCGGCAAATCAAGCAGTTCTCTCACCAGACTAGCCCGAGGAGGAAGATTGCTTTTGATTTTACCGCCTCTGGTTAGATATCTTTCATAGTCGCACCAAGACACTTTTCGATGGTGCTTTCCTCCAGGTGTTCAAATCTTTTTTGTTTCTCTACATTGTATACTTTATAGACAATAGTCTTTTCTTTAATTTAATTTTTTTTTTCGTTTGGTGGTGTTATCCTAGATTCACCGTCTTTGTCGGTGATCAATCCGTATTTCTTCCATTTTAATTTCAATGTGTTTGCGCCCGCCGACGGCTGCAGCGAAATTCATTTTTGGACTTTCTTCTATCGAAGACATTTTAACAAAATTGCTTCCGTGTAAACAGTGAAAATGTTGTCAATTTCCCCAAACAGGGACACAATTCGATTTTTAAACAATAACCAAAGCTTCTTCTCCCAAAGAGGGAGGGTTACGGTTTACAATTATTTAACAAATGCAACACAACAACGCTTCCCTTACGAGGAACCAACAAACGTGATAACAATAGTTAAACAGAAATAATAATAACAACAAACCTTACGGTAAACCAAAAAGCAGTACTCTGTTGAAGCTATAGGCCTTTATGGATCAGAAATAAACCAACAGCGGTACTCAGTAGAAGCATCTTTCGAGAAAACAGACATTACATACAGCCAAACTTCATATAGATACTTAATGCTAGCTAATTAGCAAATAATCTAATGTAAAACCCGTGCACACCTCCATCTGGACTATTCCATTTCTGCACACTAATTTTATTTTTAATTTATTCCCATTCATGTGAAACCACATATTCAAGTTCAAGTCATTGATGCAATTTTATACCAATTGCTATTTTTACTTTTGTTATGTTACGATAATATTATACTTTAGTTTGATTTTAATTATTACTTACTACATATAATTCAATTGTTATTATCATTTTTTATTAAAGTGAAAGCATCTGACATAAAATAGAAAAATGTTTTTGTTTCACTTTTAACACGTAATACTGAAATAGTGGATAAGATATGATATTGCTATGGGCTCGCTCTAGGTAAGAAGTTGAACATTTTTTTTTACCCATGAAACTACATGGACTCTAAGTAAGGCATATGTAAAAAAAATAAATAAATAAGAAGGCGGCGAGCTGGCAGAAACGATAGCACGCCGGGTGAAATGCGTAGCCGTATTTCGTCTGCCGTTACATTCTGAGTTCAAATTCCGCCGAGGTCGACTTTGCCTTTCATCCTTTCAGGGTCGGTAAATAAAGTACCAGTTACGCACTGGGGTCGATGTAATCGACTTAATCCGTTTGTCTGTCCTTATTTATCCACTCTATGTTTAGCCTTTTGTGGGTAGTAAAGAAACAGATATTTCTATGTTGTCGATAGTGTAATGGCGATCCATAAACCTGTGTGATGATCGGCGATGTATCCACGATAACTACGGCATGATGTGATACATGTTAGAACCAGTCAGTAGAGCTGACTGGTTATATATTTTTAAAAGCCAATATTCTAAAACTGACAAAAAAAATAAAAAAACCTAGGGTCTGTGACTACTGTGCTCTATAACAGTGCACAGGAGAGGACTGGTAATGTGGTACCAGACTTTAAAAGAAGTGCCATCGTCGATTTGTTAAACCTCAAAACCTTACAGGCTGATGCCCTAGTATGGTCTCAATCCAAGAATGAAATAAGCAAAGGATAAAAGACAACCCCACACTAACTGGCTAGCATGTTCGGGGGAGGGAGTAAGTCGATTACATCAACCTCAGTATACAACTGGTACTTAAGGATTAAAAGCAAAGACAGCGGAATTTGAGCGTAAAGACGGACGAAATGCCGCTGTCCACTTTGTCCGGCGTACCCAGGATCTACAAGCACCCCGTCTACTGACGCATGTAATATCGGTTTCAAAGTTTGGCACAAAACCAGCAGACTTCAGTGATCAACTATTACTTCTTTTATCGATCCCGAGAGGATGAAAGGCAAAGTCAACCTCGTCGAAATTTGAATTAAGAACGTAAAGACAAACGAAATGTCACTTAGCATTTTCATCGTCGTACTAACGATTCTACCAGCCCGTCGCCTACGGGTCAATGTAAAATCGGTCTCAAATTTTTGTGCAAGGCTAGAAGTTTCGAATGGGGAGGGGGCCAAGTCGATTAAATCGACCCCAGTGATCAACTGGTGCTTGTTTTATCAACCTCGAAAAGATGAAAGGCAAAGTCAACCACGGTGGAATTTGAACTCAGAACGTAAGGACGGACGAAATACCTGTTTCTTTACTACCCACAAGGGGCTAAACACAGAGAGGACAAACAAGGGCAGACAAACGGATTAAGTCGATTACATCGACCCCAGTGCGTAACTGGCGGAATTTGAACTGAGAACCTAGCGGAAGACGAAATACGGCTAAGCAGTTTACCCGGCGTCCTAACGTTGCTGCCAGCGCGACGCCTTTGAGTGATATATGTAATACCAACATGGCATATTGGTAATGTAGTCAAAATATCTTAATGACAGGTAGTAAGAGATATTGCCCTTTGCGGGAAGTCAGTGCTCAAGAAGCTAACGCAAATGCAGCAAAAAAGCTTAACGTCGAATGTTCTAACTATGCCACCAGGTTAATTTCTTAGATCTGGATTCTTTTTTATCGACCCCCGAGAGGCTGTAGCATGTTTAAAAAAAAAATTTTTTTTAACATTTTTAATGGGACACTCCTAAGAAGCTCGCTTCGCTTTAAGTCCCACAACGTGGTGCATTGGGGGAAACGTCATCCATTATAGCCCCGGATCCTCCAATGCTTTGTGGTTAAATTTAATATGTAAACCTTAAAAACAGAAAAGATCCGAGAAAGATAGTTTATACAAAATTTTAATGTTTTACATACATTTCACTTGTAATAACAATGTTAGCCACATTTTTCAAATGGACGGAATTTTTTTATGATAGATAAGCCACCAGATAAAATATATACACCTGAGAATCTGTCAGAAAATTACATCTTCAAAAGAACACACATACACATATATAAGAGTTTTAAAGGAATATAACAAATAATAATAATGATAATAATAATAATGATAATAATAATAATAATAATAATAATAATAATAATAATAATGATAATAATAATAATAATGATAATAATAATATTAATAATAATAATAATAATAATATTAATAATAATAATAATAATAATAATAATGATAATAATAATAATAATAATAATAGTAGTAATAATAATAATAATAATAATGATGATGATGATGGTGTTGATGGTGATTTCTTTTGTTTGTGTCCAGGGTGAAGACTGAGGGGTGGGAGCAATACAAACACAGATATAAAGTGTTGGGGTTTACGTATAATGAAATTATAAAAAAAAGAAAATCGAAGGATACAGGGTATACAATAAAACAGAGAAGGAAAGGACGCATAGTAAACAACAGTAAAACAAAGAAAAAAGATGATGGGGGGAGGTGGTCCTTCTGATGCAGGAGGACTTTAGGGATAATTGAGGAAACCCACTGTCCAAAATCTCCCTGAACACCAAGGGCAAGGGCTCTCTCCAATTTCTTCTCCCTGACTCACGTCTACATTTAGATTGGTACCATCCATTCCGACCATTTTCGCAACATTCACTCATATTTCAATAAATTCACTCGAGGACAGCACCCCCCCTCTCCACCCTCACTTTCCTTTTCAAGTGAAACTTGAAAAAGCCGAAGAAGGCTCTGCCAAAATGGATTCTCTCTCTCCTCTTGTCTTTCAGCGTTGTCCACCAGATAACTTCTTTCGTACAGCCACCAGGTAAAGGAAAACTGCCTTACCTGCTCGATTAAAGTAGGGTGGCAGGGCAATCCTCTCTATGGACTTGACCGATAGACAGATCCCCCGCCCCACACGCGACAGCAGCTGTTCCACATTACTCTTCAAGTCAGCAATGCCCGGACACCGAATGACACTTAAGACAACTCAATCTGACAGCACATCTGTATCTAAAGAGTTTATCTCGAACCGGTAGCGCCCTCAGTGTGGTTTGGTTTCAAATTTTGGCACAAAGTCAGACATAATGATAATGATATTAAATAATACATAGATATTACGACAATGATGCTGAATGCTTTAACTGGGACTAGAGAAAGAATGTTCGTACCTGTAACATCTCATTTTTAAATAGTTTGAGGTAGAACGAATGCAATGTCTAATTCTATTATGGGCATCCGTATCCTGCATATATTCTGTGACAGTAACACTTAAGGGGACATAGATTGGCAAGTCTACAATTACATCTACATTTTGTATCATTCGTACTAATTTGACTTAGCGAATGTAATATTTGATTCGATAAGGTTACAATAGGTACGGCATTATTTTCAATATTGAATAAGGAGTGCTTTTATACATGCACTCTGCGTCATTGCGATCGATACTAAATTTATAACCCTCGACTATGCTTTTATTTTGTTTTATGCAAGCGTAATTATTCGGTGCAGGAGTAACATTAGTAACCATCTGCATCGTCTTGTGCGGATTGGTTTTAATATCATTCGTATGGCTTCCATTAAAATCATTAATCACAATGATTGATATATCTATGTTTATGGATGTAATATTATCAGCGAAAAATATATTGGGTTTTCGTATATAGACACACGCACGCACACACACACACACACACACACACACACGCACGCACACACACAGATAGATAGATACATACATACATACATCATACATACATAGATAATACCCAATGCGTTTTTAGATACATACATACATACATGCATACATACATACATACATACATAATACATACATACATACATACATACATACATACATACATACATACATGCATGCATATGTAATACCCAATGCTTTTTTGTTCAATTCATATATTTTTTACATAACAAGATTTCACATGGACTTCGAATTTTCGACTTGATCGATATTATTTGATGACGGCGAAAAAGCTAAAACTTCGAAATCCCGATCAACCTTTTGTTACACGCATACACACACACGCACAATGCATGCATACACCACTGACAACATACATACACAACATCACACATTAATATATATATATATACACACACACACATACAGATATGTTTATATAGATGTCTATAGCACATATAAACACGCGCACATGCAAGCCGACGTATACACACTAATATACACATGTATGTGTATATATTAACTTCTTACGACAGGCTATCATCCACTAAACGCGCTTACATATACACTCAGACACAAACACATTCACATTCATGCACACACACACACCCAGACATATAAGCAGCTAATTACAAGCAAAGCTTATTTTTCCTGCGTCGAGGCCCGGGTGCAGAAGTGTGCAAGGTGTGGTCGTACATGTCGTTGGAAGAGGGTTAATTATTGATGTTACCTATACCCTGAGGACACAGGTACGGGTTAAGATGGCGAGGGGTCGACGAAGTTAAATCCTGGCGCTGATAAGGAAGCGGAAGTAGGTGGAGTGTAAGGAAGAAAGCTAAATATATCCCTGTTTGCATGTAAATGTTATGTATATGTATGAATGTGTGCAGACTTTACTCATGCACACTATTAGGCTAGACACACGCATACACACACGCACGCACGTGTGTGTATGTATATATGAATGTATATGTATACATGCATACATACACATATTTATGTGTACACACATAGAAGCGTGCGTTGAATCGTTTGCGTATGTGTATAGGAGAATAATTATGTATATATATTTAATGAATTAAGATCTCAAATGATGTAAACAACGATATCAAATATTTATATATATATTGTATATGTAATGTATATGTATATATATATATAGATATATATTATATATATATATATATTATATATATATATACATATACACATATATATATATGTATTATATATACATACATACATATATATATATATACCACACATACATATATATATATACATATATATATATATATATATATGTATGTATGTATGTATGTATGTATGTATGTATGTATAGAATATATATATATCAGTATGCATGTAGTTTTTTATGTGTTTGTGTAGCATCTGTGCGTATACTGGCGACGTTCCGGTTATAGGACTCTCCCAGTTTTTATATATTCGTAAATATATCCTGAAATTAAGTAAAGTAAATTTAGACCGCGCCGTTGTTGTGAATTTCACTTCCATATTTCAGCGATACACTCACCTGTGTTTATATCTGTGTGTTTATTTATGCTTCGTTTTTTTTTTTCCCTGATTGCAATTATGGGAGAGCTGTAATGCTGGAGCACCATTGTCAGAGATTAAACAATTCTATTGACCGCAGTAGTTATTTCAGTCTGAAGTATATAATTAAGGTTGGGTTAGTCGAAACGCTAAGTTAAGGGGATATGAAAAAAACAAAAACGCGAACGTAAATGTCACCGGTTTTCAGACTGTAAAAATAAACGGAAGCATATACATGGATACACACACACACTTAACGTGTGTATATATAGTGTGTATATATATATATATATACTATGATTTATCGCTAGCCACTAAACCCTTTTTATTTTCTCTATTTATTTCTGTGTTCCTTTCTGTTGAAGAGCGTAGGCTCGAAACGTTAAAGACTTTTTCACTTCCCGAGCGTTATACTAATACATTTGTATGTTGTCTACACCACTTGTCTTCATCTTTTGTTGTTTTTTTTTGTGAATTCTCTCCATATATATATATATATATATATATATATATATATAATATCTGTGTTCGGTTTGTCCTTACACAGAGGCCATCCGGATTCCCGTTTGCGCCGTGAACAGGAATTAATCTTCTCTCTTCGCTCTTATACGCCATTTGGTCTCAACTCCCCCCCTCCTCATCTAACCCCTCTCCCCCCTCCTCTCCTACCTTCCCCCCCGACCCCTACTTCTTCAGTCCTTCATCCTTTCCACCCCTACTCCCTTCCCTTCTTCCCTCTTTCTCTCCCTCTTTCTTCCCTCCCTCCTTCCCTCTTCCCCTTCCCTCTTTCCCTCACTCCCCTTCTTCCTCTCTCCCCCTCTCTCTCTCCCCCTCTCTCTCCCCTCCGTCCCCTCTTTCCTTCTCCTTCCTCCTTCCTCTCTCCCCTCCTCCTCCCCTCCTCTCTCCCCCTCTCTCCCCCTCTCCCCTCCTCTCCTCCCTCTTCCCCCCCTCCCCCTTCTTCCTCTCTCCACACTACACCACACTACTTTACACATCACATCATATATGATGTGCCATACTAATACATACACCAACTAATACATACTAATACATACTAATACATACTAATACATACACCAAACCTATACATACACACGTCCAGACCTCTCATACGCACTAATACTCCTCATACACACACACACAAACAACACCCTTATACATACTAATACGTACTAATACATACTAATACATACTAATACATACACCAACCCTATACATACACACGTCCAGACCTCTCATACGCACTAATACTCTCTCATACACACACACACACACCCTTATACATACTAATACATACTAATACATACACCAACCCTATACATACACACGTCCAGACCTTCATACGCCCTAATACTCTCTCATACACACACACACCCACACACCCTTATGTTGGAGCTGGTCACTCAACCCTATTATCAACCCTATTATCTCCCCTAATTTAGCTCTCGAGTCTCATGTTTGATCTTTGACTTCTGGCCGAAATCAGATCGCCATGTTGGTTCGTTAGTTACTGCACGCATTTTTTTCTCTCCTTCTTTCAGTGTTTTTTTCTCTCTGTGTATCTTTCTGTTGAAGAGCGTTGGCTCGAAACGTTAAAGACTTGTTTTATTTATATTTCCTGAGCACCATACTAATACAATTGTTTGTTTGTTTTCCACCTGCCTTCGTCTTTTGTCTATTTTCATAAAGCTTCCCGTTATATTATATATATATATATATAATATATATATATATATATATATATATATATATATATATATATATATATCTACATATATATATATATACTCAATCCAAAGAAGACCAAGCAAGAAAAAACAACAATGCGAGGACGTGGTACAAGTACAGTGTTACTGGACGCTTAGGAAAGGAAAGAAAAGAAAGAGGATTTCACTTTTCGAGCGGAGCTCTGTGTCAGGAATATAGAAAAAGTCCAAAGAAGGGAAGACGGAGAAAGAAAATCGTCAACGATACACACGCGGTCACATATACATACATACATACATACATACATACATACACACACACATATATATATATATATATACACACGCATACACATACATACGTACACACACACACACACTCACACATATACATACATCTAATCTAATGAGTTACAACTGTGATGATGTTGGTAAAACATGTTCTTTGTCTATATCCTTATCCCCTTGGAGATTTTAGGTAAAATCATATTAATGTGTCCTTCTAATTTAATTAAATTCTATGTCTTTGTGCAGCTGAAGATTGCTCTACATTTTAAACTGATGTAATGAAATGATTGCATTGTTCAATTAAATGGAGTCGCATGAAACGATCGTACTGCATTACCTCTGGATATCCATGTTGCTTATTTTGATATATATATATATATATAGTTTAAGCTTCTCTGTTTTCCAAATAACAAGATTTCAGTCTTATTTGATCTTCCTCGGAGGATATTTATCATCCATCCAACAATATGCTGATAAAACAATAGCAGACTGATATTTAATTTTTACCTGCACAACTGCTATCATATTCATAGGCGATAAGTTAGTAAGATTATTTCTGTTTGTTGTTAATCTATTTAGCAACAATTAAGTAGCAATCATGTGCTGTGAGTAAATATCAAGGGATAGCAGTAGGCATTAATAAAATAAGCTGTCAGCAGAGGCCTTATCACTCTGAGATAATGGTAAAATATTTTGACAAATTAAAAAAGACAAAAACACACATCGTATGCATACACACTCATACACAAACACTCACATATAGACATAGGTATGCGTGGGTGTGTGGGTGTGAGTGTATGTATGTATTTTTTTATTGTTACTTCGGCATAGCGATGCTAATAACCAGTTGTTGGAACACGATATACTTATGCTTCGGAATAAAGTGCCGCGCGAGTACAGATTGTAATATTAATTAATGAATAAAGGGGAACAGGAAATTGTGTGAGGAACTTCATTAACTTACAGCTGTAACCTAATGAAGCTGATTACTTCATTCCTGTTCCCTTGTCTCATATATATATATATATATATATATATATACATACATATATTCATATATATACATATGTAGGTATTACAAGATAAGGGCATGAGTAAGTATTTTATTTATATCTCGCGTATTTGCCGCTGAAGAGGGGAAAATTTCTTATGAATTAACCCCGAAATTGGACCAATACGGTAATAACGAATTTTTTAGAGATTTCTATCGGTTTATTTCGAGACACATAAATTTTAATGGTTATCGACAAAAAAATTTTTGTTTCGGCATATTTGGCATTAGAATTTTTCTTCTGCCCTTACCTTGTAAATTATGTATAAATTTTACCTTTAAATGCATTTTTGATATGCTGGCCATTGATAAAAATTTCTTCCCGAAAAATTTTTCCCCTATTAATTATATATATGTATATATATATATATATATATATATATATATATATATATATATATATATATAATATATATATCATATATATATATACATACATACATACATACATACATACTACACATACATACATACATACATACTACATCTGTTTGTTGTTTACACACCCGTCTTCGTCTTTTGTTTATTTCATAAACTCTTCCTATATATATATATACACACACATATATACAAATATATATAAATATATATTGATAGAAATGGTAAGACAACAAAAGAAGGAAAGAGACCTCGATATTATGCAAATAGATGAATTTATCTGTAAATATAATATCTGACAATTATTCGGTAGCCATGGTAAAACTCCGAGTTTCGGTTGTCGGGGCGGAAACCCACGCCGGCACCTCTTCCGTTATTGCTTTGCAACTGCAACTCTCTCCAGTCAGGATTTGACAACAGTCTGACGCAGATTCACATAACCGCCTGAACTGAGTCCAAAGCTGTGGGTAGCAGCTCTTCGGAGACACTCCCGAAGATAACCACAGTTTGGAGGAACTTGGTTTCCATGATGTCCGTCAAGTTTTACAGCCTTTACACTGTTCACAGACCAGCAGTCGTGATGTCGGCATTTTCACACCCGGCGCGACTCCTCATGATATAGGTAATTCTTTTCCACTATTCAAATGGCTTCCAGTCCTTCATGTCCACCCCATCTTTCTTAACTACAGATTTAACTTTTACGCTCTCCAACAGTGTTGACTGTTTCTGTTTTTATGTTTCCGTTTCTCATTGTGTTCAACGTTTTTTTGATGTCATGTACCCATATATGCATGTATACATACATATATATGCAGGCATGTACATATTTGTATGTATATACGCATATATTTATATATTATTTATATCATTATATGATCGAACGCCATGCATCCTTTTCGAAGTAAGTTTTACATACATACATACATACATACCATACATACATACATACATACATACATACATACATACATACATAAATACATACATATATAAATATATAATATATATATATATATATATATATATATATATATATATATATATATATATATGATATAACAAACATACATATATGTATATATATATATATATATATCTATATATATACAAACATACATATATGTATATCTATCTATCTATCTATCTATCCATCTGTCTAAATACCCTATAGAGATGCAGAAAATATTCAATGGTGTGTACCGATGTACGCATGTAAGCAAACGTAAATACTATTACACATACAACTTTGTAATTGATATATTTGTATACTTGTGCGGTTGTACCCATGCACACACAATCCTCATGTTTTTATTGAGATTAAAGGTAAGTCCGAATGATTTTTGTCTTTATGACACTATATATAATAATGTCTACTGGAATGTGATGCTGTGACAGTTATGGCTATCCAAAAGATATTGCTAGCAACATGAGGTAATATAGCTACGGCGAGAATCGATAGACAACAAGCTAATGATTAAAGAAAATAAAACTTTTATGTGAAGAGAGAACACATTTTGTTATGTGAATAAGTACATTCGTCAGCTAATCGATAGATTGACGGTTCGCTTCAAATCGCCAGTGTAGTGTTTTATTCCCGATCAAGAAACTTAGCTGTCAACAACCTGGTCTACCACATACCACAGATTGCTATAGACCGGCTCATCCAGCTGCCGGTAGGTGACACAACGTGTTACAGTCGGGTTCATCAAGCTGTTCGTAGATACATCATGATGCTATAGCGTGGAATGCGCGCCGTTTCGGGGCCTACCTCTCGATGGCATCAATGATATGAGGCCCCACTTGCTAGATCAACTGCTTATTAAACACAGCTCAATATTCTTCTAGCCATCGCTCATCGTCTCTTTTTAACCAAATCCAGTGGCTAGCCTTCTCCACTGTAGTTTGGACATCGGTCATGGTGGTATTTACTTTACGATGAGTTAGGCCTAACGATAACAACAGTCGTGTCACAACAAACCCTCTACACCCGACTTCGAGGAGGTTTACATAACGGTCAATCTTTCGAGCCCTAGCGGCATTCATGTTATCTTCATGAGGAACCGTTAACTCGACTAGATTCAAAACTTTCTTTCCAAAATGTCCGCCTTTTTCGTAATTTGGATGGGAAAGAGTCCCTGGCATCCTGGTAAATCTGCAGTCACCTCCCAATACGTCCAGACGTCAATGAACTGCTAAATGCCCAGTCCATTTCTGTAGCACAGAGAAATATAGAGTGGTAGACCTAACACACCACCCGGTGTGACACCACTACCTGATTTCTTGCATGTTTTTATCAGAGTTCACTGTGTTGTACACATCTGAACCAAATATTCGCTTCCTTCTATGCCTCTGCTTTCACCACATCATTCTCGACCGCAAAAGCCATGGTCACTACCCAGCCTTCTCTGATTGACTTCTGAAAGAAAAAAAAAATGAAAAGCAAGAAATAATTAACCACAGAGTACTGATGGCTCAAACGCTCAACGATGTCAGTCTAACTATGAAGTATATTCCGCAGCCATGTTTCAATGAGACAAGAGGCTTCATTGTCGTCTGTGCAGTACTGTCATTTCCCTACAGGTATCACTGTTTAAGACCGTTTCAGTTAACCTCCTTAAAATACTAGAATCTTTTTGAAATAACAAGTGATTTCTTGTCAGTTGGAATCTGGATTTCTGTTTAATATAGATTGATTTCTCCTCTGCTCAATGCTCCTGAAATAGAGAGATAAATCTTGTCTGAATCTCTGAGGTTTGAATAAGAATTCATTTACACAACAAAATAGATGAAACAACTTTTTTCTATCACTGGAAAATTTTCTTATCATTGACCTGTTGGCCCAACACTGAGCTAAGGATAACCAACAAGAATCATTCTGATAATGAGTAGTACAATCAACTGGGAGTGTGGAAGACTTCTGTAATATTAATCTTCAACTTTTATGTAGGAAAGTGAAACCGTTAATGACGGAACTCATCTACCACCACCACCACCGCCACCGACACCACCACTGCCGCTGCCACCGACGTCACCGCCGCCGCCGTAACCAGTGCCGCTGTCAACAGCTTCTGTTAAAGGTACCCAAGTTCTAGATTTCGGCAATAAACCGAGTACCATATAACATTTACTATTGAACTGTATATAAACACGCCGTCTGTTATAACTGGAGAGACGGGATCGCTTTCCAAGGCCACGATGGAATAGTGACGATAACGGTAGAAATAATTGCCAATCTTTTGACCTATCGCCCCTCGTCAATCTTGAATCGCACACACACACACACACACACAACACGTACTCACAAAGTAACAATACACGTTATTTATACATATACATTCGTTGTTTATCTGGATGTATAACAGATGGTTATGAAGATGTCGGTGCAGTATAGAAAAAAACCCCAGAAAATACAAAGCGTAAGTGGAAATCTAGCAACAACTTTAAAAATAACCAAATAATCCAACACCAACAATAAAAAACCGGCCACTCCCTTCATCAGTCAAATTGTCACGCTGTCTTTAAATTGGTTGTGTGTAATATTAGAATGTTAAAAATATATATCTGAGAATCTCTAATTTGGAAAAGAACAGTAAAAAAAAAAATAGCTATGACTATAACCTGGAACATTTCTCAATGTCAGAAAGCCAAAAGTATATTCGAGATTTACTGGAGTTAGTGATGACAATCTTAGAAATGTATTGAAGTATCCAAAATGGTCGCTGCTAAAAAAATTCTTGCTGTATTTTCAACATTTTCGTCAAGAATCAAAAGTGTTTTTACCCCCGTGTACTTTTGTTCATTGCACGTGATTGGCGTGGTGATTGCGACTTAAGGGGAAGGAATTGCTTCAGCTGTATGTTGAGGAATTTATATTAAAGAGTGAAGAGCATACATATATTTCTATACATTTCTTTTATTTTTATTCTTCATTTCCATTAGATAAAGTTCTTAAAGTTACTGGTAGTCGCTAATAACACAATTTCGTCCTCCTTTTGAACTCGTTGACGAGACATAACTCGGGATTTGAAATTAATTGAGTTAAATCCAATAAAGTAAAATGATTTACTGCTTTCTTTATTTTTTTCTTCTAACAGCAGACAAAAGAGAGAAAAGCATCTAACATACTGGAAAAACATTCATTATTTATTTCTGTTATATCGTGACTGTGAGCAAGAGTAGCAACCAAGTTGTTTAGTTAAGCAGTTCGCGTTGCAATCGTGTGGTTTCGGGTTCAGTAACACTGCGCAATACCTTGGCCTGTTGTCTTCCACTACAGTCCTGAACCGAGCAATGCTTTGTGAGCGAACTTTATAGATGGAAACTGTATGGAAGCTCGTCATGTATATGCATGTTATATGTGTGTGTGTCTTCGTATTTGTGTTTTTCTCCCACCGATTGACAACCGGTGCTGGTTTGTTTATATCCCCGGATGTATAACAGATGGTTATGATGATGTCGGTGCAGTAGAGCAAGATGAAAAGTAAAGTCGACCTCGGTGGAATTTGAACTCAGAACGTAAAGACAGACGAAATGCTGCTAAGCATCTTGCCCAGTGTGCCAACGATTCTGCCAGATCGCCGCCTTATTGGTGGTATTGATACTGTCGATGGTATAGGTGATGGTGGTGACACTTTTACTATTGATAGCAGTACTGTTGATAGTGGGGCCATTAGGAGTGGTAGTCGTGGTGGTGTCGGTGTTGGAGTTGTTGTTGTTGTTGTTGTTGTTGTTGTTGTTGTTGTTGGTGGTGGTGGTGGTGGTTGTAATGGTATTGTTCAGTCTCGTAGACCAGAAGTAATGTTGACTTAACTATATTTGGCTTACCCGCTGACAGTATGTAGATCTATAAGAATAAGGCAATGTAAGAATTCGAAATTCCTCGCAGGAAATGTTGGAATCGCCGAAATTGATCGAAGATAAAACGGGAGGAATCAAGAAATAAGTTTTATGACAATTCTACGCCAAATCCACAGCATACCATTGTCACTCTTCCCAGTTCCTCTCGCTTCGAACCGTGTGGCATCGTAAAAATAATACGACCGTTATTCATGTGTTTGTATATATGTATACATACATATACAGATGAAAATGTGAGTGCCCGAGCGCATATGTGTACGTATGTATATATGTAATATAAAACATACATACATATATATGTGTATATATATACATGCATATATATGTGTGTATATATATATATATATATATATATATATATATTATATTTTATATACATACATACATACACACACACACACACATATCACACACTCATGATGTGGTATAAAAATTGTACGTCAAATATATAGGTGCGTGTGCTTAGCTAAATTCAAGATATTAAGGTATATCAACCCTAATTCCCGTCCTTAATTTTATGGAGATTTTCTTATTGACTTGCAACCGAAAGGAAAAGGAAGACGTGCGTAAAGTTTGGAGTGTCGGGTGAGAGTGTGTGGTGGAGGGTCGTTACGTATTAGTGTGGTATTTGTTAGTCTATAATACAGAAGCTGCTGTGAAGGCGAGTGGCTTAGTGGTTAGCGTACTCGGTTCACGATCGTAAGGTCGGGAGTTCAATTCCCGGCGACACGTTGTGTCCTTGAGCAAGACACTTTATTTCACGTTGCTCCAGTCCACTCAGCTGGCAAAAATGAGTAGTACCTGTGTTTCAAAGGGTCAGCCTTGTCACACTCTGTGTCACGCTGAATCTCCCCGAGAACAGCATTAAGGGTACATGTGTCTGTGGGGTACTCAGCCACTTGCACGTTAGTTTCACGAGCAAGTTTTTTCCGCTGATCGTATCAGTTGGGACCCTCACCGTCGTAACCGACAGAGATACAAAATTTTGTATCTTTTCATTTGTATTGCTCACTTTACGTTCTGGTGTTTGCCGAAATTTCTTAAGAAGAATTTTTCTTAGTGGTCAGACCATATGAGGTCTTTCTCTAGCATATTAGGAATCCACCTAGTGATCAATCCCACTTATTTGTATGTAATATAATTTTTCTGAATCTTCGGATATTTTAAATATGCTAGGCCACTGGTTTAAATTGATATTAATTTAATTAATATTAATTTCTGCCCTCATTATTTAACTTTATATATATATATATATATATATATATAATAGCCTCCCCAATATTCTGAATAAGCAAAACTGCTATATATCTCCCGTCACCTTCTATGTACGTTTTCTTGTTACTCCACAGTAAATATGACTTGGAAAGCTGGAGGACAAATAGAGAGCCAAACTTGTCTGACAGCCTTATGATGTGGGCAAGTCAAGGGAAACTCTCTAATGTTTAACGGATACATTAGGAGAGCACTCGACTCTGCGGATGGATGTAGCAGCCAAATCTCCCTCTAATTTCATTCTACCGTCATAAATAAAAGAGAATGGCGTGGCGAATGTAGTACCAGATGTATATCAGGCGTGGTGGTTAAGATTGGAATGCATATGGTAATAGGTCTAATTATTTAAGGCTAACCTCAGGCTAATAATAACTGTTCCTAATTTTGATACAATTTAAGGTTAAATTGTAATAATAATAATAATAATAATAATAATAATAATAATAATAATACCACAAGAACACCATGAGCTACACAGAGTGAATGAAATTCTCCGGTTTCGTAGAAATATTTTCGAAAACTGGTTTGTTACATGTAGATTCGCGGCGAATGCACAAACAGTGTATCGCAGCATGGAATATCGTCAAAGTTTGTAAAGGAAATCCCATCAAATAGTGTGAATGTTATAATTTCCCCTCTGTTGAGTAATTCTTTGAGAGAACTATGGAATGTAAACAAACAGAACAACCGCCATGCCGTTTGGTAAACGAAGTACGGGAATCAGGCATTTTAGCAAAACTTCTCTCGTAGGACGTTATAACATCATCACTGACATTCGACGGCAAGTAATTGAAAAACGGTAAAGAGAGAAGTCACCTGGGAGAAATCTGATAGGGGGATACTGGCAGAGAAAATTATATTGTACGAGAGAGAAACAAAACAGAAGGGAAGGACCTCGTTGGCCTGTTCTGAAGAACAATGTATGGTAACCTTGACACACTGGCAAACAGTTTCACTCATTACACTACTTGCGAAAGGATGTAACAATCCATCTGCCAGTGCACTTTATTACAGGCTGCAAATGTTTCTCCCAAAATATATGCCAAAAATAAACAGAGCAATAACTGGCGTGTAAGCAGCAGACGGAGTGTAGCAAGTGTGAGAAGGTGCCAGAGGTATTTCCGTTAGCAAAGAACGAGCCATCAGCAATGTTTTTATATGTGGTCATTTGATTTGATAGAAATAGCAGCAAAGTATCGCCCTAACCACACCTTACGAGGTTCAAAAAAGTTACGATTCATTATAGATAATGAAGTCATAAATGTTGACAAAAAAAAAAAAGAAAAAAGGAAAAAGGAATCGTAACGGACGGAATGCCTTCTGGATCATAGTTACGTCGGGTCAGGGGTGAACACAGGCTAATCACCACCACCATCACCACCACCACCACCACCATCACCACCACCACCACCACCATTGCCGCCACCGCCGCCGCCGCACCTGCCACAAACAGCAATATCGTAAAAATTGCTTTTGAATTTGCAATATTCTTTTCTACTCTAGGCACAAGGCCCGAAATTTTTTGGGATGGGAGCCAGTCGATTAGTTCGACCCCAGTACGCAACTGGCACTTAATTTATCGACCCCGAAAGGATGAAAGGCAAAGTCGACCTCGGCGGAATTTGAACTCAGGACGTAGCAGCAGACAAAATACCTATTTCTTTACTGCCCACAAGGGGCTAAACACAGAGGGGACAAACAAGGACAGACAGACGGATTAAGTCGATTATGTCGACCGCAGTACGTAACTGGTACTTAATTTATCGACCCCGAAATGATGAAAGGCAAAGTCGACCTCGGCGGAATTTGAACTCAGATCGTAACGGCAGACGAAATGCGGCTACGCATTTCGCCCGGCGTGCTAACGTTTCTGCCAGCTCGCCGCCTTTGAAGTTGCAATATTAGAGGAAAACAATACAGCAGGGAACTTCTATGTAGCTGCTATTATTGCTAAAACAACTGCCATATCTTTCTAAAACCACTGAAAAAAATAACATTTAAAAAGAAAAGAATTCATTGGCTAATACGACCCCAAGATACACTATGCCTAAAAAACAGACAATCCAGCCATGACTGCCGTTGCTTGATTACCTTTACTCGCATGGCTGTTCACTCACTGATAACTTTGTTCCTAAATAATAACGGAAGGAAGTTTGAGATAAGTGTACTTCATTGATAAATGCTAGCACAGTTGTAGATTGCCATGGTCTGTTCTGTTATAATCAATCACACGAATCAGGTAGATTAACCAATGACTAATAAGCACTGTTATTAATGACATAAGCAAGCAGGGGTCCTTAACAAAGAAACCTGACCGTCTGAACAATGCGAGGATCATTGAGA
This sequence comes from Octopus sinensis, assembly GCF_006345805.1. Classification (NCBI taxonomy): domain Eukaryota; kingdom Metazoa; phylum Mollusca; class Cephalopoda; order Octopoda; family Octopodidae; genus Octopus; species Octopus sinensis. The sequence continues at coordinate 31,786 of NW_021834905.1, forward strand.
AAGTGCTGTGGTTACATACCTGCGTCAGTATTAACGGGGAGGAAAACTAAAAACACAAACAATTTTGTCGATGATCCTGAAGCTGCTTTCAAGCAAATGTATAGCTGACTCAGGAAACCAATTTCAAAAAGCTTTAAAATAACACGCCTATAATTTCAGAGATCACAGGGTTTTTTTAAATACCCGTTTTATTATAGTAAACAGTCCCATACCATTCTGGTATGGGACTATCGTCACGTGGACTTAAATGAAGAAATCTCGATTTAAATGTCCTACTCAAAAGACACAATAGAACGCCCGAATTAGAAATGTAAGCAAAGAGATTTGAACATACAATCTCTGTGTTTATAATCCAACAGCCTATCCAATCGGTTTTGGAATGCAATTGAATCAGGATAAATATTTGTTTGAGGTGAGCATAGGGTAATTTGTAGGTAACTAAAACACGAACATTGATATCTGTATATATGACGATTTATGAAGGCGGCGAGTTGGCAGAAACGTTAGCACGCTGGGCGAAATGCTTAGCCGTATTTCGTCTGCCGTTACGTTCTGAGTTCTAATTCCGCTGAGGTCGACTTTGCCTTTCATCCTCTCGGGGTCGATAAATTAAGTACCAGTTACGCACTGGTAATCGACTTAATCCGTCTGTCTGTCCGTGTTTGTTCCCTCTGTGTTTAGCCCCTTGTGGACAATAAGGAAATATATATATGAGGATTTATCTCAGGACAGGTGATTTATACCAAAATTTGAGCACCTTTTCTGTCAGAAACAACAACCAAACCTCCCCAAAATTTACATTCTGCCATCTTAGAAAAAAGAAAGGAGGCATTAGCTTATGTAATTTGTGACGCGACTTGCAAACCGATGACATGGTCAAAGCTGGAACGTCGTTGATTAAGGGTCTGCTTAACTGTTCTTTCAGGGTTAACCTGAGGCGAGACAAAACCCCTCGTTTATTTTGATTCTGTTCGCCGTAGAACTTTCTCCTACTGTTTTAGCTATTCGACTATGGCCATGCTGGGGCACAGCTTCGTCTACATAATCGCCCCCACCATACTCCGACCAAATGAGAAGCCACTAAGTGGTTATTTGAACTGCTTGAAATAGCGGTTAAATCTTCTTCAGACAGCATTCCACCGTTCAAATAGATAAGAAAAAAAATGGACGGGATGGTCATCGTCGGAGTGTCTTTTGTTCATAGGTGTTATCTATCAGTAAAGTCCTAGGGTTAAATACCACCACCACCATTACCACTACCACCACAACCACCATTAGCGCCACCACTACTACCACCACTACCACAACTATTACCACCACCACCACAACTATTACCACCACTACCACAACTATTACCACCACTACCACAACTATTACCGCCACCACTGCTACCACTACCGCCACCACCACCACCACCATCACTGCCAGTACCACCAGCATCAGCACAACCAGCATCAGTATCACCACATCACTACCAACAGCAGCAACCCCAACACCAGCACCACCACTACCACCATCACCACCACTAATAACCTATGTTATAAAACACAATAGGGACATTTATCTGAAATCCAAACAAGGAAGCAGAGGCGACCCCCATCCCTACCAAAAAAAAAACAAAAAACAAAAAAATCTTCGTCCTGAGGACTTTGGCGTGCTGGATTATTTCATTTTTAAGTATCAGGAAGAGGAACGAAAAGAATGACATTATGAGTGTCCCCTGCAGTCAAGGAAGATTATTCTTGTGGAGATGGATGGCTGTGGGTGAGGCGTTTAGCATGGAATGGACTTCTTGGGTAAGAGTTTCGTATCAATGTGCGAGAAGATTAATTAAGAGGAAGAGAATCGTTGCCCATCGTCTGCAGCTCAAAGTCAATTCGCTGAGAGGGAACGTTTCCAGGTAACACGATACTTATTCACGAGATAGTTGAGCGAAGATAAGATCGTATAAAATGTCCTGCTCAGAATCATGTTGAATGTCCTGAAATGTATTCGGCCTGATTCGTGCGTAGGGAACCCCAGCACTTTGTACATGCAGCTATCTTTCTAAAACAATAGAAAAAAAATATATATATAATATGATATGGTTACAAATATTCACAAAAATAGCCAAAAATATATCTTAATATAATAAAGGAATTACTATGAAGATACTCTGAGTAAAACCAAAATCAACTGGTGTCACTAAAATATATAGACTCAAGGGACAATTCCGTTGATATATCGTTAGAAAATCAACGAAACAATTACACAGCTAGTGAGTGGCTATTCTGGAGATTAATCAGTCCATCACCTAAAATTGCTGTTTGTTCCTTCTCGAGCCATACCTTGCTCATAAGGGCCGGTTTCCCGGTTTCCTTGGCATATAGGTTCCCCCACCTGGACGGGACGCCGGTCCGTCGCAGGTGAGCTGCAAGATGCAGGAGAAAAGAGTAAGAGAAAGTTGTGGCGAAAGAGTCAGCAGAAGTTTCACCATTACCTTCTGCCAGAGCCGCGTGGAGCTTAGGTGTTTCGCTCATAAACACACACATCGCCCGGTCTGAGATTCGAACCCGCGATCCCTCGACCGCAAGTCCGCTGCTTTAACCACTAGGCCATGTGCCTCCACATCACCTATGTATGTATGTATATATGTATGTACGTTTATTTACAGACACATACATGCATATATATGTATTTTTATATATATATATATAATATATATATATATATATTATATATATATATATATATACGTCTCTCCGCTTTCTTTCTCTGTCTCTATATATATGTATAGGAAAAAAAAAAATATATATATATACATACATACATACATACATACATGTACATTCATATATGTTTGCATGCATGTATATATATTGAGACCCCCTTCGGTCATGACTGACCGTGAGATTGCACCTAGAAAGTTACCCTCCTAGACACAAGTCCGGGCAAGGTTGTTTTATGGAAGACCGACAGTCACCCATGCATACCAGCCTCCCCTCTCCACACTAACAGTGTTATCCAAGGGAAAGGCAAAGAGGCCGATACAGCTTGGCACCTGTGACGCCGCAACTCATTTCTACAGCTGAGTGAACTGGAGCAACGTGGAATAAAGTGTCTTGCTCAAGAACACAACACGCAGCCCGGTCCAGGATTCGAACTCATAACTTCACGATCGTAAGCTCGACTCTCTAACCACTGAGCCATGCGCCTTCATATATATATATATGTGTGATATATGTGTGTGTGTGTGTGTGTGTGTGTGTACACACCTGTTCTTCTCCATGTGGTACACGTACAAGACACTGTCCTTTCTAAGTTTTTCTCTAATGTCATTTTGTTTAACATCATTTATGCATACATACATACGTTATCTGTCATGTGAAAATTAAGTTATGAACATACGTTTGCTACTGTAGTAAAAATATGTATTAATTACATCTGTACTTAATTGCTAATTAAAACGTATTATTGTTATTGGTAACATATTATTGCAATGATGTAAGTTAGAAATTAGTTTCGACCATATTTTAATTTGATGAGCATTTCATTTTGATTATTCATTTCGTTGTTTTGTTGACGCATTTAAACGTTTGAAGATTGTAAAAAAATGTCATTATTGTACCTGTCCAATGTTACATGGTGATACCCATACTGGCCAAAGTACATACCCAACATTACCCATTCTACGATGGGTAATACAGTAGCTTATTTTATAAATGTACGTCCAACGGTCGGTAGCTCGACTGTGTAGAAGAGGGTGTAGGCGAGAGTTAGCGGGACGTTGGATGCTGCCGTTGGCCACTTTGAGTATTTCTCTTAAGTATTTCTCTCGTCGGACAGTTGCGATATATAGCCAAAAGTGTGACTGCGTGACAAAGAAATTTGCTCCCAAACCACATGGTTCTCGGTTCAGTCCACCTGCGTGGCAACCTGGGCAAGTGCCTTCTACTACAGCTTCAAGTCGACCAAAGCCTGATAAATAGATTTGGTGGACAGAAACTGAAAGAAGCCCGATGTATATACACACACACACTCACACACACTCACACACACATACATAGCAAAAGTATAAGAGGTATTATGGAGAAGTTCTTAAGCAGATCAGGCCAAAAATGTCGCTAGAAGCTAGGATCACCAAGCATAGATTGGCATATTTCGGTCATATTATGCGGAGAAAATCCCTGGAGAAGGACATCATGCTCGGAATGGTCAGTGCCAAGAGAGGAAGAGGCCGACCAAGAACCCGCTGGCTTGACACCATCAAGGGTGATACCGGAATGGACATAGCCAATCTGAAAGAAGCGGCCCAGGATAGAACTGACTGGAGGACACTGATCCAACGAGTAATCGAGAGTCGACTTCGACTGAGCGGATAGATAGATAGATAGATAGATAGATAGATAGATAGATAGAGATAGATAGATAGATAGATAAGAGGTATTGGTATCCAGAAGATCAAGGTAGCAGGTAGGACTTATGTAAGTGCTGTGGAAGGACCGTAGTTAAACTCTCGGTTTGGTAATAATACAAGTGAGGGGTCTAATGCGGGTCTTGTATGAGCAGCTTTATGTTAAATTAAATGAGACAACAAAGCCAAGGCTGTGTGGAATTTCAGGAAATTTATAAAGAGAAAGTTAGTCTTACAGCTGTTTCTGGGGTTTTAGGTATATCCCTTCTTCAGAGACGATGTGAGATGGTCACATAGAGTGAAATAGTAGAGTTTCAATATAGGGAATTATTTTGGAAAAGGATGGAAATAAGAAGCATAGGAGGAATATAAGAGAATAAAAGTAAAAATTAAGATATATGTAGGATGTTATAGTTGCAGTTCTTTTATTCAAGGAAAGTGGTAGAAGAGGTAGAAATGTTTAATACCAATCGTGAAGGAGATATTGAACATCAACTTATGGTCCTGTACAAGTGAAGTCATAACATGGTTCCATCTCTTAAACAACAAATGGCTGCCCGAGTGAACGTGGGCTTGTGTCTCTGTTGTGTTTATGTACATATATATATAATAAGATATATATATATATATATATATTATATATATATATATATATATATATATATATATATATATATATGTATGTATGTATATGTATATATATATATGTATATATATTACACACATACATATATACATATATATATAAATATCATATATTATATTATATTAATATATATATATATTATATTATATATATATATATATATATATATCGTATATACTCTGTATATTTATGTATATGTATATCACAGATATATTTCTTTCTGAATGCATGAGTAGTATATATACATTATGTCCATGCGTATACACCTATGCATACACATATCACATATGTATCAGTGTGCAGAAAAAATAAACGAGATATTGGCAGGGCGAAATAGATAAATAGATAGATAGCGAGAGAGAGAGAGAGAGAGAGAGAGAGAGAGAGAGACAGGGAGAGAGACAGAGAGAGACAGAGGTACACACGTCCAGAGATGGGACATCTATGTTCCTATAACATGTAAGTACGGAAATTCACAGTAAGGGATATAAACGGTTGACTGGGTAGCTGGACTGTGCGTGTGTAGGGGGTAGGGTGGGTGAGTGTAGAAACGGAGTGGGCGAAGCGGTAGCTCGACTGTGTCTGGGAGTCTGTGTGTGTATATGTGGGGGGGCAGGTTTCGAATGGGTAGCTGGACTGCTGAGTAGAGGGATGAGGTATGGGTCGGATGGATGCTGGATGACAAAATAAAGGTAGCAGCAAGAACGACTGAATTACAGAAGATCATCACCATCACCACCACTATGACTACCTTTACCATCACCACCATTACTACTACCATTACTACCATCATCATCACCAGCACTAATACCATCATTACCACCCCACCACGATAGCAACCATCACAATTACTACTACTACTACTAACTACTACCACCTTCACCGCTACCACCACCACCACCATCACCATCACCACCACCACAACCAACATCACCAACATTACTACTACAAGCCTCAACACCACTTCCATTGCTACTACCCCTAATACCTCCACCATCACCACAACTACTACTTGTACTATCATCAGCACCAGCTCCCCTACTACTAACTACTACTACTACTACTACTACTACTACTACTACTACTACTGCTACTGCTGCTGCTGCTGCTGCTGCTACTACTACTACTACTACTACTACTACTACTACTACTGCTACTGCTGCTGCTGCTACTGCTGCTGCTACTACTACTACTACTACTACTACTACTACTACTACTACTACTACTACTAATGCTTTTGTGGAAAGACAATGACAGCAACAACTAATATATTAACAATGCCTCCAAAAAACAATTAAATCCTCGAAAGTTCATTTGTTAATGTGGAATATTCATGACTTAATTAACTCATTAATTATGTATGAGTTTCCGCTGTCTATTGACGGGTTGCACCACCCCGAAGTGTATGAGTTTCCGCTATCTAAAGACGGGTTGCACCACCCCGTATTGTATGCAACCAGTGCTAAGTACGCGCGAGGTCACTTCCCACATTTGACACATCTGCAGTGTTTTACTCTTAATAATGTTACAAGCATTGCTAATTGCATAATAATTACTATTGCTGTAAATGTGGCATTAGCTGCATGGCATGATTGAGAGGAACTGAGAGGGAGCAACATGTGCAGATGGATAATATAATATATATATATATATATATATATATATATATATATGTGTGTGTGTGTGTGTGTGTGTGTGTGTGTGTGTGTATAAGTATATATGTGTGTGTGTGTATGCTTGTATATATGTATGCGTGTACAAATGTATGTATAAATGTATGTACGAAGACATCAATGTATGTACGAATGCGTCTATGTATGTACGAACGTATGTCTTAATGTATGTACATATGAGTGAAGGCGTGTGGCCTAGCGGCTAGGCTGTTGCGCTCAGGATCGCTTGATCGTGGGTTCGATTTCCTGAGTGAGCGGCACGTGAGGTTCTTGAGCAAAACACTTCCTTTCGTGGTGTTCATATATGTGTGTGTATAAATATATATGTGTGTGTATGCTTGTATATATGTATGCGTGTACAAATGTATGTATGCATGTATGTACGTTTACAATCCATGTATGTACGAACGTATATCATAAGTATGTACGCATGCGTGAAGTCGTGTGGCCTAGCGGCTAGGCTGTGGCGCTATGATCGCTTGATCGTGGGTTCGATTCCTTGATTGAGTAGCGTGTAGGGTTCTTGAGCAAAACACTTCCTTTCATGTTGTTCCCATTTCGATCAGGTAGGTAATGTTGGCTTGCTCGCTTAGCCAGCGGGGTGGCGTTATTTGAGGGCTAAAGCAATGCAAAAGCGCATTGTGACCAGCGTTGTACAATAACGTCTGACAGCCTTGTCGATCCTATGATGTACCTATGCATGTACGTATGTACGTATGCATGTGCACAAGTATGTATGTTCTAGAGTTACCCGTTCAGGAAAACATGATGAAGTCGCCGAAAATAAAATACTCAGTGTGCATATACGGGTTTGAAACATGTTTTATAAAATAGAGACTAACAAATTATGTTTTCGAATGAAGCAAAAACAATTTTTGTGGAACTCACTGTAAAAAACAAATTAGAGTGGTATTGCTCAGGTGTCGAAACCATAGTGATATCCGTGGGACAGCTGAGGATGGAGGTGAGGATGGCTGTTATTGTATGTGCGCAGAAGTTTTATAAGACATACATCTGATGTGTGAGTGTGTGTGTGTGTGTGTGTGTGTGTGTGTGTGGTGTGTGTGTGTGTGTGTGTGTGTGTATAAGTATATATGTGTTGTGTGTGTATGCTGTTATAGATGTATGCGTGTACAAATGTATGTATAAATGTATGTACGAAGACATCAATGTATGTACGAATGCGTCTATGTATGTACGAACGTATGTCTTAATGTATGTACATAGAGTGAAGGCGTGTGGCCTAGCGGCTAGGCTGTTGCGTCACTCGATCGCTGATCGTGGGTTCGATTCCTGAGTGAGCGGCACGTGAGGTTCTTGAGCAAAACACTTCCTTCGTGGTGTTCATATATGTGTGTGTATAAATATATATGTGTGTGTATGCTTGTATATATGTATGCGTGTACAAATGTATGTATGCATGTATGTACGTTTACATCCATGTATGTACGAACGTATATCATAATGTATGTACGCATGCGTGAAGTCGTGTGGCCTAGCGGCTAGGCTGTGGCGCTTATGATCGCTTGATCGTGGGTTCGATTCCTTGATTGAGTAGCGTGTAGGGTTCTTGAGCAAAACACTTCCTTTCATGTTGTTCCCATTTCGATCAGGGTAGAATGTTGGCTTGCTCGCTTAGCCAGCGGGGTGGCGTTATTTGAGGGCTAAAGCAATGCAAAAGCGCATTGTGACCAGCGTTGTACAATAACGTCTGACAGCCTTGTCGATCCTATGATGTACCTATGCATGTACGTATGTACGTATGCATGTGCACAAGTATGTATGTTCTAGAGTTACCCGTTCAGGAAAACATGATGAAGTCGCCGAAAATAAAATACTCAGTGTGCATATACGGGTTTGAAACATGTTTTATAAAATAGAGACTACAAATTATGTTTTCGAATGAAGCAAAAACATTTTTGTGGAACTCACTGTAAAAAACAATTAGAGTGGTATTGCTCATGGTGTCGAAACATAGTGATATCCGTGGGACAGCTGAGGATGGAGGTGAGGATGGCTGTTATTGGTATGTGCGCAGAAGTTTTATAAGACATACATCTGATGTGTGAGTGTGTGTGTGTGTGTGTGTGTGTGTGTGTGTGTGTGTGTAACCTTGTGTCTATATTTGTCCTGCACCACCGCTTCACAAAAAGATGAATGTTAATGTTGTCAAGACAGTTCTTCGAGGCATTTGATGCCGTTGTTATTATTCTTGTTTAACTCCAGGGTAACTCTGGTGCAGCCGACCAACAGCCAATTGTATTCCAGTTGTGACTCTCCTATCTACAACTACATTCCTTATTCAATTCGGTTAGGTGTGATTTAAGGGTGACGTAACTGTTATTTCAAGTCGGATTGGCGGCAACGTTGACTTGCTAATGGGTGACGTTGCTAACAACAACTAAATCCCTGCTCTGTGCCTTAAAACATTATCAACTGCTCCTTTAGTATCTCAGACACCATGTTGTGATATAACATTCCATTATGATATTTGTGAAAATTATTCGCAGCCTCTGGACTACTTGACAAGTTAAGCAGCTACTCCAGTGTTAATGCTGAGTCAGAAATTGTGTAAAGTACTTCTTATCTGGAAGGAAGCCATCAGTAGCAAATAATCTTATGCCCAGAACATAAATTTACCTTTGACAATTCTTTCCTTGGTTCATGAGCCTTGTGAAAACACAGTAAAATCTCTGCTTTCTCATCTTATAATTATATACATAGATACATACATGCATGCATACATATGTGCTTACATTCATCCCGTATATATACATTAAAAAAATTAAAAATTGGCGCCCCGTCGCTTACATCGACGAGGGTTCCAGTCGATCCGGTCAGCGGAGCAGCCTGCTCGTGAAATTAACGTGTAAGTAGCGGAGCACTTCACAGAAGCACTCTTAACGTATTTCTGAGGGAGGTTCATCGTGACACAGAATGTGACCAAGCCAGTCCTTTAAAATACATACATACATACGTACATACATATACGTACATACACACATATATTACGTGTGTATGGTGTCCTCCCCGCCCCCCCACCAAAATTGTATACACAAATTTACAGCTAATAATTCAACCATCCTTTCTTTTTAAAGTTAAAACAGAACTAATGAAAGGAACCAGATTAAGTTTTGAGCAACGTGAAATTTATGTCAGTGTGCCACTTGAAGTTCGGAAACGCAGAGAAAGTGAAAAGACAATTTAGAATGGAGTTTTGGAGTTTCAAATTGATCTGCGTACACGACTACCCATCACTCGAGATAGGAGCGTGTTTGGAGTAGATGGAGCTGTTCAGAATATCCACAAGAGAGGTTCTGGTAGACCTCGGACACTGACGAGGTTCTTGAAAACTATTGTCAGAGTCGAAGAAAAACCTGTGAGGCAAGTGAATCGTGAGATGGAAATTTCAAAATCAAACGATCATCGCATTTTGAAGCGTTGCTATTAGAAATATTGCATTCCATGAGTAGTCCAAGCTCTCAGTGAAGGTGATACGAACTGGAGAGTGGAGTTTTGCGAGTGATAGTTGGAAACATGTGTTGAAGATGCTCACTTTCGAACAAAAATTGTTTGACGTAATGAAATTATATTAAAAAATGTAGCTCTATTCGACGCCAAAGTTGTACCTACAGAGGATCTGACATTCTGCCTATTACGGATTAACATCATGTTAATTTTTCAGTATGGTGCGGCTTATCTAAAGGATTAACAGAGCTATTTTTTATTATACTCTTACTGGTCTCATTTACTCGAACTTGATACTACGATTTGTCGAGTATCCAAGAGGACTTTGAAGATGTGGAGTTTTATTTTCATCAAAACGGGACCCACACTCACACACTCACACACACTACCATAATAATTTAAGGCCCTACATTGTTGAGAATTTATCAAACAGGTCGGTTGAACAAAGGGATTGAGCAGAGAATCCTGCTCATTTATCGGACCTCACACGACTAGAGTTTTTTTTTTCATGGGGACACTTAAAATATAGATTTTAGGGTACAAAGCCGGCAACAGTCGACAAATTGAGGGTAGCTATTGGACTTGAAGGCGGACAAATACCGAATGAAATATTGCTGATGTTTACGATTCTATTACTTTGCGCTATGAGCGCAGGCCACAACGATTATCAATTTGAAAACAAGCATTCAATGCGGTATACATTTTCTGGGACAACCGATTGTGTGTGTATATTATATATATATATATATATATATTTTATTTTAGAATATATATTTATATATATATATATTAATATATAATATATACATTATACATACACATACAGTGCAATTTAAGACACGACTATAATCAATGTTTTCATCAATGTCTGCAAAATTTATTAAATTATCGAAGCAATTGTAAACAAGAAAATGCAATACCAGCTACTCAACTCTGTGTGTGTGTGTGAATGAAATAATTTTAGCATTTTCAACTTTTTCAACAGCGTATATTTTCGAAAGAATCTTTGGAAAAGTATCTTGAGTGGATCGCATGCAACGTCTTTGCGTGATTTTAGGGGGACTGTCGAGACAACATCAGTACCTGCTGTTACGTTAGGCTAGAAAGTCATCCCCTAGAAACATATATACATAAAAACATAAGCACGTATGCATTCATAGATACGCACATACGTACACACTCACAAACGAGAATACACGTAGTTCGTGTAATCAAATAGCAAATTCCATATTAGCACCAATTTGAAGAATCCACTGTCCAATTCGATACTCAGTACTACAACTTGAATGTAAATTTAATCTTTTGCCAAATGTAACACGTGTTTCTACCTTAAAAGGCGTCATCAGTTCATTAAAATGCAGTTGTTCTTTGTCTCTTGACAATCAAAGTGTATTTCGTATTTTTATTAGTATGATCTGGGCAGTACCATGAGCAAGTGTCTTCTACTATTTCCGGGACGACCAATTACCTTATTAGTGAATATGATAGGCGGAACGTGTATGAAAGCCACCGTATGTATGGATATATATATATATATATATATATATATATATATATATATATATATATATATATATATATATATATATATATAATACAGAATGGGACAAGAACGCAAAACATCCCTACAACTAGGTGATACAAAACGAGACAACAAAACATCCAGATAGACGATACAAAAAACAAGGACGGGTCATTCGAAGCCTTTTATCTTCAGTCAAGACCGGATCATCCTCGCAGTTTTCGGGTTGATATATATATATATATATATAGGGGATAATAGATAGATAGATAGATAGATAGATAGATAGATATAGATATTAGATAGATAGGTAGATATATATATATATATATATATATATATATATATATATATATATATATATATATATATATATATATATATATATATCTATATATATATATATATATATATATATATATATATATATATATATATATATACGGTGGGCTTATATATGTATATTTATGAGTGTGTGCGTGTGCGTGTGCTCATATGTGTGTATGGGTTTGCGTGCATGCTTATATGTGAGTTTTTGTTTTTGTTGTTCATCCAATGAGGAGATATCTGTTATGTGTGTGTGTGTGTGTGTGTGTGTGTGTTCGCAAGGATATTAGCGAAGAAACGCGCACGCGCAAACATGCACCTTTACACACACACTGAGTCCCCCCCCCACACACACACACGTGCACGCACGCACACGCACATATGCATGCATAGATACACATATATGAATACGCAAATAAAAACCCATGCGTGCATATGTGTATGCATATATTATGTATGGCTATACATCAACCCAAGCCGATTGCATATAACCGTGAGTACAGATGTCTATGCATCGTTGCATGCATGCTTAACTAAGGAATTAATTGGGTATTTATTAATTAGTATCTGAAATCCTTGATATATATTTGTAGTGTTTTGACAGAACATGGTGTATATACAAGTATATCATAACGCAACATCTATACACAAATACAAAATTAATATACATGCTGGAGAAGTGGAGAAGTATAAATAATGATTTAAATACAACTATACACATACAGTTATATGTATGTGGACGTGTGCTTATTAATGACTATCATACAAATTGGCATTAATTAAATATTATTAATTATAATTGAATCGTTGAGTACCTTAGAATAAAGTGCTCAGCAGCATGAGGCACAATACACACACACACACACACATTTCAAAAGGTAATAGGTAGAGATTCTCAATGTAGAAAACACGTAGCAGTGCTCAAAGGATTTAAACTTACCCTAAATCTTTATCGAGGACTAGGGCTACGGGTTTAGGACTGGGTATAGGAGAATGCTTTATATATTTGTTGTGCAAGATTTTTTATGTGAAGTTGTGTGTTGAAACAGATATTGTTATATTTCGGAATGGTCATTTTGCCAGTTTAGCCAATAAAAACACTCGCACTATATATTTGGTGTTATTTTGCTTCAGTGTTATTTATTTTTTATATTAATCTTAATCCTATTTCGGCCAGAGTTCTTTCTTCACAATCCTGAGATCACATCAGTGGTCCTTTGTTTTCTTCTTTCTTATTTGTAAGATTAATGTAAAAAATGAATAACACTGAAGCAAAATAACACCAAATATATAGTGCGTGTGTTTTTATTGGCTAAACTGGCAAAATGAGCATTCCGAAATATATAA